>NC_143563.1:14249166-14553333 GCF_054136105.1 Typopeltis vanoorti
CTTCTTTATATGCTTTTGCCTATTTATATGATTATATTTGTATGAAAACTTTTGCCATCCTAATTGTCAAAATATTGATGTAACATTGCTATATTTTGCTGCAAATGCTGAACTAAAGTGCCACCACTCAACCACCAGCAATACGACAGTGATTACATCATCATGTACCAAGGACTGTGCTGTAGTCAATGTGTAAATTGCAAAATACTATAAACTTGCAGTTAATTACACAAAAGTCCAGCAAAGAATATGGGTGTGCTGCGACAAAAATTTGCATTATCAGGTGTGCTGTAGTCAGAAAAAATTTGAGAAACAACAGTATCCATATTATAAGGCAGTGATTGAGAATCGCTGCCTTATGGTATGGATACTGTTGTTTCCAGTTGAAAGATGCTGCTGGCCTACTAGGCTCAGCGTTTAGTCTCTACTTTCCAATGTACATGCTATGGATTTATGCCATTGTGACATGGCTGTCTTTAGGTGGTAGTTGATTTTCATTGTGTAGTGTGATATCCACTCAGGTAGCCTACATAAATACTTTATATAAAAAGTCTCTCTCTCTCTCGGATCTTCTCATGTCTGAGGACTCGTGACCTTTCTGATGATACTTCGTCATTTCTTTCTCTCTTGTGCCTCTCTTATTGCTTGTTCTAGTTTAAGTTCAGTAATTCTTGATATTTGGTCAGTCCACCTGTTGGGGGGGTTTTCCTCTTTTTCTTTTCCCACATGGTTTACCTTGGATGATTACTTTTTCTAGGTATATGCCTTCCCTTCTACATATGTGTCCAAAATATTGCAGTATTCTCTTTTCGATGATGTTTATCAATCTTGTGTGGATATTCAGTTCTTCTAGAATACTTTTGTTTGTTCTCTTTTCTGTCCAAGACACTCTTAACAATCTTCTCGAGCACCAGATCTCGAATGCCCCAATTCTTCTTCTTCTGTCATCTTTTGTCATAGTCCAAGACTCAGAAGCATAGAGAAAGATTGAAAAAACTAAGGTTTTTACAAGCTTAATTTTTGTCTTTTTGGAGATGTGCCTGTCTTTCCAGATCTTAGTTAAATCAATCATTGCTTTTTAGCCTAGTGCCATTCTTCTTCTTATCTCTTTTTTACATCCATCTTTTTTTGTTATCATCACTCCACGGTAACTAGTTGAAATGGTTGACAATTTCAATTCCTTCTACATCTATCTCTTCTGCGTTGTTTAAAATCATTATTTTCATTTTATCCTGATTTATTCTTAAACCGTGGTTTAGGCTTTCCTATTCTAATTGATTCAGGATGGATTTTAATTCCTGTTCGCTTGTTGCTATTATCACTGTGTCATCTGCATATCGTAGGTTAGTGATTGTTCGGCCACCTAATTTAATGCCTCCATTCCACTTTTCTAGAGATCTTTTCATTATAGTTTCGCTGTAAAGGTTGAATAGTAATGGTGAGAGTATGCATCCTTGTCTTGCCCTTTTTCAAATTGCAAAAACGCAGCTCCCAGGAGATGTAACACAGGTCTGGCAATTTGTTAGTAGGGGTATATGTAAGTTTGGTTCACTTAAACCTTGATATTCCAGGTCTACCTATTCACTGATGAGACCTCAATAAAGGTTGAAACCAGTCTGGGTAGTGACCTCTCCTCATAATGTAAAACAGTAATACATTTCCTAGGAGCTACATTTTACATTATGAGAAAATATTAAGGATAGTGACGGAGCTTGCTTCACCTTTGACACGAGTTGCCATAGTGTTGTACTACCCAAGTGATGACTTATGCTTGGACTCACCGATAGTTCTTCGGCATGAAACTCTTAGATTTCGATGGAGTTCGAGCTCCAAGTTTCGTACCTGGCTGTAAAATAATACGGGATTTAATATTCCCTTAACTTAACCACTCTCTTTCACAATGCGATCGATATAGATGATGAATAACATTGGAGATAATGTGAATCCTTGTTTCACACCTGATTTAAAATCAAACCATCTTTCTACGAGGGTGGTCTGAAAAGTTCTTGGATATGACCATAGATGGCAACACTATTGGGAAGAGATTTTTTTTTCTAAGTTGATACATCCGTCATAAGCATCCATGTGAAAATCAAGTAGTTTATTTTATACAACTGTTTTGAAGCAAAAGTGTTGTCTGTATCCCTTGAAATGGATAAAACTGAGTATTGTGTGGTTATAAAATTCTTTGTAAAAAAAAGTTTAACGGCAAAAGAAATTCATTTGAAGTTCGTAAAAGTTTATGGGCACTCTTCTCCTTTGTTTTCGACAATTAAGAAATGGGCTACCAAGTTTAAACATGGCCATACCGGCCTTGAAGATGATCCACGTGAAGGACGTCCAAACAGTGTAATAACACCAGAAATCATTGATCAAGTGCACCATATGGTATTGGATGATCGGCCAGTCAAAGTGCGTGAAATTGCTGAGACTATAGGCATTTCAAAAGAATATGTAGGATATATTTTGCATGAAGAATTGCATATGAAAAAGCTTTGCACAAGGTGGGTGCCACACTTGCTCACAGCAGATCAAAAACACGCTCGCATGAAAATCTCTGAACAGTGCTTGGAGCATTTTATCAAGAATAAAACTGATTTTGTGTGTCGATTTATTACTATGGATGAGATTTGGATTCACCATTACACACCAGAATCCAAACAGCAGTCAAAACAGTGGACAGAAGCCGGTTGTTCAGTGCCAAAGAAGACAAAGTTGGTTCCATCAGCAAGAAAGGTCATGGCATCGGTGTTTCGGGATGCTAAAGGCATTTTGTTTATTAATTATCTTGAAAAGAGTAAACAATAACTGGGGAATATTATTGTGATCTTTTAACCAGACTAGACAAAAAAAATTCATGAGAAAAGACCCAGTTTGCAGAAGAAAAAAATCATCTTTCATCAGGACAATGCACCTGCCCACAGAGTTATTTTGGCAATGGGAAAATTAAGGGATCTGCACTATGAATTGTTGGGACATCCACCCTATTCTCCAGATTTGGCTCCGTGTGACTTCTGTCTCTTCCCAAAACTAAAACTCTTCTTCGCTGGTCAGCATTTTTCTTCGAATCAAGAGGTGATTGCAGCTGTAGATGGGGTATTTTGCAGATCTTACTGAGAACCACTACAGGGTTTACACTGGAGCATTGCTGGAATAAATGTACGAGTCTTAAGGGAGATTATGTTGAAAAAGAAAAATAATTTTGAAATTATAAATGCATTTTTTCATTGTTAGACCGAGAACTTTTCACCCTCATAAACCTCCTGAAATTCTAACTGCTGACTTACAACTAAAATATAGACTATGTAATACCTGATATAACACCCCATTTAAACTGTATCATTTTGTACAGCTTTTCTCTTAGTACTAGTACCTTGTCATATGCCTTTTCCAATCTACAAAACTTAAATACAGATTGTTATATTCTCATAATTTCTTAAAGCAAAAATTTGATCCTGACACCTTTGTTTGGTCTGAATCCAGCTTGTTCTTCTCTGAGATTCCCTTCCTCAATTTTTGTTAGCTGTTTCTCAGTATACTTTGCATAAACCTAACCAGGAGTACTTAATAGGCAGATTTTCACTGTTCAGTTTTTATTTCCCTTTTTAAAGAAAAACCAGAAATGTTCAAATATGGAGATATAAGAGTGTTACTATGGTTACACTGCCTAATATAGATGGCCTGGTCAGATGGTCAAATTCCAGATAATTGGAGTAGAGCTCTAGTAGTGACCATCTATTAAAAAAAAAAAAAAAGGAAAAATGAATGAGATTTACAGAGGAATTTCTCTATTGAGTGTTTCCTGGCAAGATTTTTGCAAGCATACCTTGAGAGTAGGCATGAATTTTGAAAACTTTTTACATTCTTATAAAAAGTTTCACTAAACAGTTTGTCTAGTGATAAATACAGATAAATGAAATTACTACTGGAAGAGGCAAGATTGAAGAGTGAGAAATTGAAATAGTATGTTGCCTAGATTCCATAACAGAGAATTAAGAAGGGCCATAATAGCAAATGATTTGATGCATAGGCTGTGTAGAAAGAATGGTTGCAATATTTTTGATGTATAGAGTGTCTTCAAAGGAAGAATGGATTTATAAAAGAGATATATAAATTTATATATCAAATTTGAGGCCATTTGCTGAGAGTTGGAGTCTAACAAGATCAGAGACAACCTGCATGTGAATGCATTTGATATCAGAAGTCTCAAAAAATTGTTTTTTGGTATTTGACCTAATGCAGAGTGTTAGGGAAATTAGATTATGATCGGAGATCTGTATGTAGAGGTGTGCTAAGTTACGCAACTGTTCTGATGATAAAAATACGATCGATAATGAAGGTAGGTGTTTATGATGAAAAAATTATTGTGTGTTCATCCAGTCAGACTCATTAATTATGTTTAAGGATGTCTGCATAAGTGAAGCATTAGATATGATCAGGAATCAACGTTGACCAACAGAGTCATGCAGACCACAGAGGAGGTAACTTCATGCAATGTATAGAGTTACCTTTATACACGGTATAGAGGTAAATTATTATGTCTGTACACAAATGCCAGGTATTTAAGGAAATCAATGGGGGATTGAATTTGTTGCCTTGGTAAATACATTGTGGCCTCAGATTATTGCAATTAGAGCTGACTTTCAGAAGGTGCTAACTGGTATTGAACATAAAGAGTACAATATTTTTAGAAGTGATAAGCAAGATAGGAGAGAAGGTGATACAATGCTAATGATATCAGATGATTTGAGTCTGGTTAGGGTATATAGCAATGATTGCAATATTATTATTATTATTATTATTATTATTATTATTATGGGTATCTCCATGGAGTCAGTAGACTCATTGTGGGAGATCCAAACTAGCAAAACAATATCTATCATATCTCTTCTTGAATTCATTTACAGACGAAGAACTCGCAACTGAGTCAGGCAATGAATTCCATTCATTCACCACCCTCCAGGCAGAAAACCTCGTTTTCACACCCTTGTTAACCACACTTTTCTTTAATTTCCAGGGATGACCTCTTGTTCTTCCATCACTATCACACAGCTGAAACATTTCCCCTGCATCAATCTTATAAAAACCTTTTAGTAATTTAAATGTTTCTATCATATCCCCTCTTCTCTGCCTATCAGCCAACCTCTGCAATCCACAAGCTCTCAATCTATTCAATGTAGGGAGCATTTTTTACATCACTCATCAGCTTAGTCACTCTCCTCTGAACCCTCTCCACAGCCTCCTCATCTCCAAGGAATCCAGGCGACCAGACCTGAGCACAGTAATCCAACTTCCACAGTTTTATAAAGAGGAATAATAACCTCTTTATCTCTGGATGTTAGTATGTTCCTCAATAACCACGTAATCCTATGTGTAATCTTGGACACCTTAGCAATGTGTCCCCTGAACTTCATCTCCCTATCCACCAACACCCCTAAGTCCCTAGCCTCATCAATCTCTTGGAGTACCGTTCCATCAATGTAGTACACAGCCAGTAATCTTTTAATCCCAAAATGCATAACCTTACACTTTTCCATGTTCAACTGACATCCATTACCCTTTACCCATTTTGCCAGCTTATTTAAATCATCCTGCAAACTCTCAACATCAGCTTGATTTTTTATTGTGCTACCCAACTTTGCATCATCAGCAAACAACTGAATATCTCCTCTCAAGCCATTTCCTATATCATTTATGTACAAATTAAATTATTAATTTAAAATAAATCAAAATAAATATTAGTAACAGTTTTCCATGTAGCAGTGAATTTGAGACCATTTGCTGTGAGTTGAAGTCTAACAAGATCAGAGATGTGATAGGGTATTGTTGAAACTGCAGGCCAAGTGGATCATCTACAAGTGACGATGAAATGCATCGCGAAATAAAGCCAGTGTTTATTAAATCATTAAATCATTTAGTTAAATAATTAAAATCATCATGGGTGACTTTAATTATCCAAACACTGATTGGGTCACAGTGAAATCTCATGAAAAGAATGAAGGCGAATTTATTGAGCTGTTGTGTGGCAATTTCCTTAACCAGCATGTGACAGGAGGAATCTAGGAACTTGAAGTCAAAGAATATTAGACTTGTTTATAGTAGTGCAAGGGGGGGGATTCAATAAAAGATGTGACTTTTCTGCTTTCAGTTGTGACAATGATCATGCTATATGATGTTGAAAGTAGCTAAGTGTATAAATATTCCATTTAGAAAAGCTATCAACCTGGTATTCAACAATGAGTTCAACAATGTATTCAACATTGAGCTCATTACTACCTCTACACTGGAGGAATAAACTCAGATATATGAGGGGAGGAGGTACAAGTATTCAGCTGAACTGGCTGTTCCTTTTACCAGGCTATATAATTTGAGTCTCAGCAGCAGGAAGCTCTCACAGGACTGGAACAAATGTATGATAATCCCATTACACAGGGCAGTGCAAAGATTGATGTATATAACTGTTAACCTGTCGATATCTCTGGAGTGGCAAAGCTTTTGGAAAAGTTGGTAAGAGGTCACATATGCAATGGGTTGACAAAGAATCTATAATTTGCAATGAACAACATGGGTTTACTAAGGGAAGGTCATGTGTGAGTAACTTTTTTCACATTTTGTGATAATGTCATTGTTGAGTTAAACAGTCAGAATGGTTTATCATGACACTTTTGAACTTTATTTTTATTTTTATTTTTTTATTATTTTGTGACACCTCCAAGGAGTTGAAAGACTCATCGAGGGAGGACACCTGCTCTACAACTCTCCATACCCACCATGTAATCCACCAACTACACCAAACTGCCACTATCATCTACCATCTACTGTCCATCACCACCACGGCTTGTATTTTTTGTCTGTAAATTGCATGTGTTCTGAAGGCTGATTTGTCTCTATGCAGGATGAAAACAAGATTCAGCATGGAAGGCTCTTATATAAGTTGGAGTATATGTGAATAAATTATAAATTACTAGTTTGGATAAAAGGATTGCTGAGTGACAGATAAAAGTGGTGTATGGGGGGAGATGTGAGTCTACAGGATTTAATGTTAGCAGTGGTACCCCAGGAATCAGTCCTTGATCAGTTGTTATTCAGCATTTACATTAATACTGGGAAGGATTTAACAGGTGACATATAGCCATTGTCAGAAAGGTGCAATGAGATATCCATTGCATATTTTATTGGTAAGATTATACTAAAAGGAACTGACCATGCTAGGAATCTTGGAATTTAGTTGATAGGAAGTTGTAATTCAGGGGTCATATAGCAAAAATTGCAAATACAACACAGCAGATAATTGCAATGTTGAAACAAACACTGACATGCAAGAATAAAGAAGTCTTGTCTTATACAAGGCTTTGATGCAAAATTTTGATGTGGATACGATGGAGAGGGTGCAAAGGAGCGTGACAGAGATGATATTGGGACTATGGAATGCAGATTATGAGGGGGGAATTGAAAATTTATGGATTGCAGATGCTAGCATACAGGAGAAAGAGGGGTGATATAATAGACCTACACACTTTTGGAAGGCTCATACAAGATTGACTCCATGGAGCAATCGGTTAATGCTTTTGGCTGTTAACCAAAAGATTGGCTGTTTGAATCCATCCGGGAGTGATAATTTTTTGGATGGTTTGCATCTGAATGGATTTGGTGTTCGGAGACTGGGAAAAGTGTTGTTGAATGAAGTGAAAGTAGATGTGCAGAATCAGGGGAAACTAGAGCTTTACCTTCTCCTAAAAGCTAGATGGATATGCAGACATCAGTGGGGCAGTTGAGTGTAAGAATGTGTATACCTAAGTTAGTCATCATCATAACACTAAATACAGGTATAGACCATGTTGGTCTGTTCCAGTCTCATTATCCATCCAATATCCTTTTTTGAGGTCTACCCTGTCTTCTCTTTCCAATTGGCTTATATGTTTAGGATGTCGGGTGTTGGCCATTCGGTTTACATGTTCAATCCATTTTTGTTTATAATTGTTTAGTTTTTCTTCTATTGACCTTGTTTTTTGTTTTTAGTTCTTTTAAAATGCCTTCATTCCTTTTTAGATCTAATAATGTGTATTTTGCAATTCCTCTCATAAATCTCGTTTCACTTGTTTTTATTCTTTGTTTATCTTTTTTTGTTTATTGCCCAAATTTCACTGCCATATAATAATGTGGGCACTGCTAAAGTATTGTATATTTTCAAGTGTTTCTTTTTGTACTATATTACATTGAGTGGTCTATTTATCAGGCCTATAATCTGTAAAAATTTCGAATTTTTTAATTTTATGTCTTTTTCTCCTTCATATGATATTTCACATCCAAGATAACTGAAAGTATTTATCTGTTCTATTATTTTATTATTAATAATTATTTTGCTTTTAACTGGAGTTTTCCTGATAAAAAAGTCCACTGGTAAAAAAACCAGAATGGGATAGTCAGTATGAAGTCAGGATAGCACTGAGAGGGGCTTTAGCACTTTATGTACACTAATGCCAGGAGCGTTCTGAACAAACAGGAGGAATTTTTGGCATTGGTTAATTCATCGAGGCCACTGGTTATTGGCATTAATGAGACATGGCTAACAGAAAATTATAT
Organism: Typopeltis vanoorti; assembly: GCF_054136105.1. Taxonomy (NCBI): domain Eukaryota; kingdom Metazoa; phylum Arthropoda; class Arachnida; order Uropygi; family Thelyphonidae; genus Typopeltis; species Typopeltis vanoorti. Next base: position 14,257,750 of record NC_143563.1, read on the forward strand.
AGTTAGTTAGATAGAATATGAAGGGTATAGGAGGATAGAGAAAAAAGAATGTGGGGAGTAGTGTTATTGATGATAGCTGATGAATTGCAACCAATGAGAGTAGACGTTAAACTGCAGGACAGTGAAAATAGCACAATTGAGGCTATCTGGTGTGAGATAGAGGCCAGCAAAGCAAATTATACAGTTGGATGCTGCTATAGACCAGGGGATGAAAAAGATGATGGAGACAGTATGCATCGGTAAATAGATTCAGTGAATGCAGGATAGGTATGTTATGGAAGATTTCAACTATGGAAGGAGGAGAGGACACATGGGAGGAAGGAAATAGAATTTATGCAGTTACTAAGGGATAACTACTTGAGACAGTATGTGATGGAATATACTAGGGATTCAAGAGTGCTCGATCTATTAATTGCATTTGAGAATTTGTCTATAACAAATATGACCATGTTGTCACCAATTGGTGAGAATGATCATATGTTCTTGACCTGGGAGGTGGCAAAATGTGTGGAATTTTCAGTTAAGACAGTATATATTATTATATGTGGAATTACAGGGCTGGTAAGTATGACAAGCTTAGGAGATTGCTTGGATCAGTGGCATGGCAGGTAAAACTGCAAGGGCAGGATGTTGATAGTGCATGGGAAGTGGTAAAGAAGTGTTTGAGGGAGGTGTTGGCAGACTGCATACCTAGAGTCAGGAGAATAATCAAGTGGGAGTTAAATGGATGAATATCATCATTAAGTTGGAGTTGCAAAAAAAGAAACAACTGTGGAGGGAATTTAAGGAGAAAGGTGACCAGCAGGTCCACGAACACAGTACAAGGCACAGTCTAGAAAAGGTAGCTAGTGTGGTAAGAAAGGCAAAAGCAGAGTTAGCAATGCAGATGAAAGATAATTCCAAACAGTTCTTTCGATATGCTGCAAGTAAAAGACTGTATGTAGCAGAATGATTTTAATGAATGCTGTGATGGTAGGGAGGTGACTGAATCAGTCAAAATAGTAGAAATACTAAGTGAACACTTTGCAGGAATATATCATCCTGTTGGTGATGTTGCAGAAGCGAGAGAGTCAAAGCCAAAAGCTATGGGAACTGAGGTAAATGAAATGGAGGTGCATAGCATATTACAGAACCTTAATCTGAATACTGCTGTGGGATTAGATGATATACCAACTCGAGTTTTACTTGAAGCGGCAAGGGAATTGTCAGTGCCCTTGACCATATTGTTTAATCTAAGTCTCAGCTTTGGGTTAGTCCTGAATGGGTGGAAAGAGCAGAAAAATAGTTCCATTGCATAAAGGAATCTCCATGTTGCAAATTACCGACCGATCATCATTATCCTGAGTTATCAAAGTACTGGAGAAGTTGGCCATGACCAAAATGCAGGAATGGATAGAAGGAAATGGGATACTATATGGGAGGGGGGACATCATGGTTTTGTGAAGGGCAGGTCATGCCTCAGTAACTTGCTCATGTTTTATAATACAGTGACAGATGAGTTGGATAAAGGTAATGGGTTTACATTGATACTGATGGCCTTTGACAGGATACCACATGGAATTCTAGTCAGTAAACTGCATCACGTGGAGATGGATATAGGGTTTGTGAGATGGATAGGAGGGCAGTTGATGAAGATGTATCTGAGAGTAGTTTATTCAGGAGTAGAGTCCAAAAAAAGTTGGGTAGAGCAATAGTTATTATAGATGATGTCAAAATTTTGCTGATGATTTGGATAGATTGGCAGACTTGGAAAAGGAGAATAGATGTCAGCTTAATGTGGCAAAGTGTAAGATTATACATTTTGGGATGAAAAGATTACCAGCTGTATACCTATATCTAGGAAATGGACAAAGCCAGAGACTTGGGAGTGTTAGTGGATAGGGAGTAAAAGTTTAGGGGGCACATAGCAAAAGTGGCTAAAGCAGCTCATCAGATCACTGTTACTGAAGAATACTTTGACAAGCAGGTTATTACTCTTCTTTATCAAGCCTTGATAAGACCCAATCTTGACTACTGCACACAGATCTGGGTGCCAGGGTTTCTTGGTGAGGATGAGGAGGTGGAGAGACTCCAGAAGCGATTGACTAAGAGAGTAGCAGGTCTATGGAATGAACCTTAAGAGAACAGGTTGAAGCTTTGTGGGTTACAGAAACTGGTTGATAGGCAGGAAAGGGTGATATGATTGAGACATACAAATTACTGAGGCTGTTTTTTAAACTAATTTTTAAACTAATTTTAGTGAAATTACTGAGGAGTTTTTACAAGATTAATTCAGAAGAAATTTTTCAGAATAGGCCTGGTTGTGGAAGAACTGGGGCCATCCATGGAAACTGAGTAAGATGTAGTTAGCAAGGGTGTTAGAACTAGGTTTTTTGCTTGGAGAGTAGTGAATGAATGGAATATGTTTTCAGAGTGTGTTGTGTGTGCCGTGTGTTAGTTCAAAGCGAATTATGATAGATATTGCACAAATGTTGGATAGTTCTTGACGTGATGTTTATGGCATCCCCTCAATAAGTCTAAGGACTCCTTGGGGTAGCCCGTAATAAAAATGAGTGCAATAAAGAAAGGAGTGAGAACTGCATTTTTCTCTTATAGAGCAATTGGAATGGGTTGCCTTTAGAGGTGGTGAGTTCAGGTAGTGTGAATGAATTCAAGATAAGGTATGACATGTGGCATGAGTGATATGTGGCCTTCCTTGATGATCTCCTGACTCTCTGGATGTCTTTTATAATATTAATATATATATCAATATATATATAAAGTTAAAAATAAAGAATGGCTTGCAATAGAAAATATTATTTTGTCATCTGCAATCAGCAAAGGCTGATTGCAGATGATCAAGTGATATTTTGTGGAACTGAAGATCATCTGCAAAATGATATATATAAATAAGTACATAGACTTTTAATTTAATAATAAAATGCTTACAATATGTTCTCAAGAAAAAGCTAAATCTCCAGAATTCAAACAAAATATCAAGGAAAATGTTTTATACAACAGACTAATTAAACAGTTAATAAATTTAATTATTTAGGCTGTGAAATGAATTTATATATATATATATATATATATATATATATATATATATAAATTCAGAATAAATATGTTCTCTAAAGAAACTGGAGTATTAAACCATATACTAAGGCATCAAAAATATTTTGAAAAATATAATATAGTATCAAATCTAACTTTGTTATATAAAAGTGAAGTGTTGACAATGATAGAAGGAGATAAGAAACAATTAGTTGTAGCAGAAAGAACAACAGGTCATACATGGTTAGTCAAAAAAAAAAAGTCTTATCAAAAGAACTAAACCAGACACCAGTAAATGAAATAATAAAAATATATATACGAGGGGAAGTGTGAAAAGTTCTGATAAACATCTAGAACAAAAATGATATTAAAGCAACTGAAATGATATTAATGATCATTTTTGTTCTGGGTGTTTATCAGAACTTTCCAGATTCCCCCCCCCCCTCCCATATATAAAACTAAATGGAGAGCTCATCTACAAATAGTTCCATATGAAGATAGTGGATTATACATGAAAAATAAACAGTTAAATTGATGAAATATTGTATAAAGCTTAAAACAATCCACTTGACCTAAATTCAGGAAAGGATGAAGAAGGACAAAACATCACAATAAGTAACCAACTACTAAATCTAAATGCTGAAATATTTGAGGTTTTGAGACTGTGAGGTGCATCTAAAAGTTCGGTAAATGGTATCAGAAAACAAACAAAACAGAAGATACAAACAAATTACCTTTATTGGCCTTCAAAACAATCAGCATCCTTCACAACACACTTTTGGCAACATTCATAAAGCTTCTGGAAACTGTCTGCAAAGGTCTCTTTAGGAATCAATCACAGACCCGCTGTCACACATTCTTGGAAGTCTGGCCAAACATGGCAGATGCATTGTAGCAATCATTTCAAAACTTCCTCATAGAATGCGCCGTTCATGGTTTGACCTGCAGGAATGAATTCCTTATGGATGATGCAATCGTTGTTGAAGAAGGCAATCAACATTGTCTTGACCTTGGACTTTTACAAGCGACTTTTTGGGTCACAGGGAAGACGGTGAACGCCATTCCATCGATTGCCACTTAGATTCCTGATCAAACTGGTAGCACCAGGTCTCATCTCCTGTGACGATGTTTTGCAGAAAGGATGGATCCTGGTCACATATAGTAATGAAATCTCCAGAGGTTTCCATCCATTTTTCGTTCTGTTTGTCTGTCAGCTTGTGCGGCAAACTGGGGACAGATCTTCTGCTTACCCAAATCTTTGTGGTTGATAGTGCGCACCGTGCCCTTGCTAATGCCCAATTCCTACACCAGCAATCATAGAGTCAGTCGCCGATCTCATGCCAGTATTTGTCGCACTCGCTCAATCATGTCTGGGGGGTTCTGCTTGTCGATGGCTGATGTCCGTCACTGTTGTCCCCAATTTGTAGCAGAACTTGACGTTCACTCGTTGCTCCATTGCACTGTGACCCTACCTCTCACACTGATTACGTTCGACTGCCCGCAGCAGGTTTACCTGACAGTCATGTGTACTCCACACTAGGTGGTGCTTCTCGACATGTCTCTGGATAGTCATGTGCATTGCGCACGCCTGGCCCATGTTGCCATTGAGATATCGGACCATTCACCGAACTTTTCAGACCGCCCTCATATATATATATACCCTCTGTCCAAAAAGAAGCCAAACTTTTGATAGAAAATAAAATACAAGCCAATTATAATTCTTCAGATCATTTATTTCAATCAATATACTCTTCCTCAGCTTCAATACAGCATTTGGCATGGTCAATTAATTCGTTAAATGAGTTTTTTATATTGGGATACTGTTGAAGGTCATGGTTACTGCCATTTGAACGTTTTCAATGGTGTTGTATTGCTTTTCTTTCATCGGCAAATGAAGTCTGGGGAAGAGAAAGAAGTCACAGGGTGCTAAATCAATGTGGTGAATATGGCAAGTGATCCAACACACAAACTTGGTTTTTGCTCAAAAACTGTCTCACAATGTTCGAACGATGAGATGGTGCATTATCGTGCAAAAGTGACCAGCTGCCTGCATCATGATATTCATGCCGTATGACAAATTCTCTCTATCAATCGCTTTAAAACTTCAAAATAATACTCACCAATGATGTTTGGCCAGGCGGAACTAATTCTAATGACCTTGGAATCGTAGAAACAAATCAGCATTATCTTTACTTTTGACTTCTCCAAGCGATTTTTTTTCGTATGCCCCTTTTCTAGTGGTCTCCACTCAGCATTCTGGTGCTTTGTTTTGGGCTCATACTCAAAACAACACATTTCATTACCAGTAACGATCGTTTCAAGGAAGTTTGAGTCCTTATGAGCAGTTTTAATGAGGTCCTTGCAGTGTTCAATTCGATACATTTTTTGGTCATCAGTCAACTTGTGGGGAACAAATCGCGAATTCAATTTACAAAGGCTCAAACTCTTGCTCAAAATGTTGTGCACAGTTGATTTTGTAATCCCCAATTCATCTTCAATCAATCTCGCAGACGATTTCAGGTTTTCTTTGATGAAATCATGCACTTTTTGGATGTTAACTTCGCTCAGTCCAGTTTTTGGATGGCCCAGCTTGTCGTCGTCCTCAATCATCTCACAACCACTTTGAAATCACTTAAACCACTTGTAAACTTGAGTATGGGATAAGCATTCATCACGGTATGTTTTTTGAAGCATTTGATGCGTTTCGGCAAAACGTTCACCAAGTTTAACACAAACGTCAATCACAGCTCTCTGTTTGTAACTCATTTTCCGACCGTTTGTCAAAACACACTGTCACTCTTGGCACTATAATTCAGCTTCTAATGAAACAAATGTCATAAACAGTTGACATGACACTAATGAAGGTTGCCTCTTTTGACAACAAAAAAAAGATACAACACTTGGTACCACTAGTTTCTTCTATTTTCAAAAAGTTCAGTTTCTTTTTGGACAGAGGGTGTATATATATATATATATATATTTTTTTTTTTTTTTCCCCCATAACTTCTGTTTCTTTTATTCTTTGTCTCTCATGATCCAAAGCATTAGTAATAGACCTGTCCAAGTGAAAGAACTCCCTGGTGTTAACCCTGTAACCTCCTCTAAACAGCTTAAAAGTCTCCATCCTTCTATCCACCAAACTCTGCAGTCCACATTCTCTCAGCTGATCCTCATAACTAACATTGCAGTCTTGAAACCATCTTTGTTATCTGCCTTTGTACCCTTTTCACAGTTAATTTATGAATGAGAGAGAGGTATGGGAATGCTAGCAGACGAGAGGATGGAAACAGTAGGAGAGACGGAATGAGAGAGAGATATGGAAGTGCTAGAAGAGGAGAGAATGGAAATGGTAGGAGAGATGGAATGAGAGAGAGGTATGGGAATGCTAGAAGACGAGCGGATGGAAACAGTAGTAGGAGAGACAGAATGAGAGAGGGATGTGGAAGTGCTAGAAGTGGAGAAAATGGAAACAGTAGGAGAGAGGGAATGAGAGAGATGTATGGGAGTGCTAGAAGAGGAGAGAATGGAAACAGTAGAAGAGAGAGGTATGGGAATGAAAGAAGAGGAGAGAATGGAAACTATAGGAGCGATGGAATGGTAAGAAGTATAATGTATGGTGACTCAATGATCCGTGGTGTTCAGGATAGGATGCGTGAGGAGTGTTTGCCAGGAGGAACAATAGAAAGGGTGGCTATGGCAATTAAGAGAAGTGAAAGGGTGGATGAGATGATTGTGATGGTAGGAACAAATGACTTGAGTGGTAATGTAAGTCGGGCAGCGAGAGATATGAGATTTTTGCTTGAGACTGTACGGAAGAAGACAGAGAGAGGAAAAATAGTGTGCGTGTTGCCTAGGTATGATAATGATGAGCTGAGCAGAAGAGCGGTGATATTGAATGGCATAATAGCGAGAATGTGTGACAAGAGAGGACTGGTATATGTGGATGCTTGGAGTGCGTTTGAGGAAAGAAAGGAGTTGTTTGCGAGAGACCGTTTACATTTGAATGAGGAAGGACGTAGGCATCTGGAGAGATTGCTGTTCTGAACGAGTCAGTGTGTCCCAGGGAGGATGATAGCAGGGGTGGCCTCTTGTGGGAATGGATACTTGGGAGAAGGGAGACAATGTCAGGTAAGACTGAGCCCAGTGGAGTCTAGAAGGGATAATGCTGGGTATAGAAACAATGGCATTTATATGCTGTATACTAATGCCAGGAGTATCCGGAATAAGGGAGAGGAATTGGTGGCGCAGATAGCATCAGCCTGGCCAAAAATTATTGCGATCACTGAGACATGGTTGACAGAAGGGGATATAAAAACAGGAATAGAAGTCGCTGGGTATAGCATTTTTCGCCAGGATAGGAGGGGAAAGCGTGGTGGTGGGGTGCTGCTTATGATAAGTGATGACCTATGTCCTCTAAGAGTGGAGAATTTGGAAGGTAGTGAGACAAATGATTTTGAGAGCGTATGGTGTGAGGTAGAGGTAAGCAAGACAGGATATTTAGTGGGGTGTTGCTACAGACCCAGGAGCACAGAGGATGGGGATCAGGAGATGTTTAGACAGCTAAGTTTGGCAAGTGCAAGAAGAATGATTGTTATGGGAGATTTTAACTTCAGTAGTATAAATTGGAGAGAGGAAGATGCATGTAACAATAGGGGAATGGAATTTCTAGAATTCTTGAGGGACAAATGTCTTAGGCAACATGTAACAGAGGGAACAAGAGGTTCAAAAATTTTGGATTTGGTTATAGCATCAGAAGAGTTGATAATAACTGAGTTGACGTCTCTCCCACCAGTTGGAGAGAGTGACCATATAGTTTTGACTTGGAAAATGAATAGACATGCAGGAGTATCAAAGAGACGGGAACTTATGTGGAATTATAAGGCAGGTGATTATAATAGTCTTAGACGTCAACTTCGGGAAGTTTCATGGAGGGAGGAATTGGAAGGCAGGGATATCACCAGTGCGTGGGAAATTGTGAAAGAATATTTGTTATCAGCAATGGTAAGTTGTATACCACGAGTGAAGAAGAGGGCGCAATTTGGAGTAAAGTGGATGACAAACAATATTAAACAGGAATTGCATGCGAAAAAGAGGCTATGGAAGAGATATAAGGAGACAGGTGAAGAGATGCATGAGGAATATAAGACATAGGCCAGAAGAGTGACTCGTGTGGTAAGGAAAGCGAAACTGGAATATGAGAGGAGATTGGCCCTAAGATCCAAAGAAAATCCTAGGGAATTTTTTAGCTATGTGGCCAGTAGGAGGAGAAATGACTGTGGAAGAATGATGTTGTGGGATAAAAATGGGAATAGAGTGACTGATGCAGAGGACATAGTGGAATTGTTCAATGAACACTTTATTGGAGTATTTCATCCTAGAGGAGTCAGTTTTAATGCTAGAGGGATAGGACTGGTACGAGGTCTGGAGGTACAGGAGGAGAGTGTGTTTCAGATACTGAGTACTCTGGATGTCAGTAAAGCTGTGGGACTGGATGGTATTTCGCCACGAGTTTTGAGAGAATGTGCTAGGGAATTGACAATACCTTTAACGTGGCTTTTCAATGAAAGTCTGGCTTTGGCAAAGGTGCCCAGGGAATGGAAAGAAGGGAAGATAGTGCCATTGCATAAGGGTGGTAACAGACTGGAAGTGTCTAATTATAGGCCAGTCTGTGTGTCATCAGTAGTTGTTAAGATCTTGGAGAAAGTAGTGAGGGACCGTGTACAGCATTGGGCAGATAAGGGTAATGTTATCTGTGAGAATCAACATGGATTTGTGAAAGGACGCTCTTGTTTTAGCAATATGCTAGCCTTTTATAATAAAGTTACAAGAGCATTAGATGAGGGAAAGGCATATACTGCAATTTTCTTAGACTCGGCGAAGGCATTTGACAGGGTGCCACATGATAAGCTGATATTTAAGTTGCAGCACATGGGTCTGGATGTCAGATTGGTCAACTGGATTCAGGATTGGCTGTCTGATAGGTATCAGAGACTTGTGTATGGTGGAGCAGTTTCAAGGAGGCAGAGGGTTACAAGTGGGGTCCCACAGGGCTCAGTACTAGGACCTATATTGTTTAACCTTTATATCAATGACATAGCCAGTGGATTGCAGGGGGATATTCAGTTGTTTGCGGATGATGCGAAGCTTGGAAGGATTATTAGTAATAGTGCAGATGTGGTAGCCCTGCAAGAGGATTTAAATAAGCTAGATAGATGGGCAAATGAATGGGGGTGTCAGTTTAATGCAGCAAAATGTAAGGTCTTGAGGTTTGGGAAACATCGATGGGATGCTGCATACTCTATGGGAGGAGTTATACTGGAGGAAGTAGGGGAGACAAGAGATCTGGGGTTGATGATTGATAGAAACCTGAAGTTTAGGGGACATATTGCAAAGGTGGTGAAGGTAACACAGAGGATTGCTGCTATTATGAGAAGGACACTGACCTGCAGAGATAAGAGGGTTATCATTCCGTTGTATAAGTCTCTGATCAGACCACACTTGGACTATTGTTCTCAGATTTGGTCCCCAGGATTTGAAGGGGATAAATTAACTGTGGAAAGGATACAAAGACGGATGACAAAGATGGTTTCAGGACTGTACAAGGATAGTTATGAGGATCGGCTGAGAGAATGTGGACTGCAGAGTTTGGTGGATAGAAGAAGGAGAGGTGATATGATTGAGACTTTTAAACTGTTGAGAGGTGGTTACAGGGTGGACACTGGGGAGCTCTTTCGCTTGGTTGATCAGCGGGAAGGAGTGATGACAAGAGGCCATCCCTGGAAGTTACGAAAGGAAACTGTGAGCAAGAGGGTAAGGAGTGGTTTCTTTGTGTGGAGGGTGGTTGAGCCGTGGAATGCATTGCCTGATGGAGTGGTGGGAGCGAGAACGGTCAGTGGGTTTAAGGAGTGGTATGATAAACTTTGTGTTTCTCAGGGGGGGGACCTCCCCTCGATGAGTCTTGACAGACTTTATGTCTTAGAAAGGACCTCCCTCGATGAGTCTTTTGACTCCTTGGAGGCCTGAATAATAATAATAATAATAATAATAATAATAATAATAATAATTTATCGCCTTCAAATCCTGGGGACCAAATCTGAGAACAGTAGTCTAAGTGTGGTCTGATCAGAGTCTTATACAATGGAATGATAACTCTTTTATCTCTGCAGGTCAGTGTCCTTCTCATTATTGCAGCAATCCTCTGTGTTACCTTCACCACCTTTGCAATATGTCGCCTAAATTTCAGGTTTCTATCAATCATCAACCCCAGATCTCTGGTCTCCCAGACTTCCTCCAGTATAGCTCCTCTGATTTTAGTTTAAATAATAGAATAATAGTAGCTTTCATAATAGAATATACAGTGCTACTCTTGAATTATTCACTACTTTTTCCAAAACTGTCTTTTATTTTATTCTTTTGTACTCTTCTGTTCATCTTCACCAAATGTCTATCTCATCTCATTTCAATTATCTCATTCTTCAACTCTTGCATTTGAGCAGTCATGCCCTAATTTGTATTGCCAATCACTCCCACTTTTGCTCTGTCAGTCAGATTCTCTTCCATTCTTACAATCATTCTTGCTTTCAGTCCATCACTCATGCTTTCTTCCATTTTTGCAATCACACTTGCTTTTGCTCTTTCGGTCTCTTTCGTATTCTTTATCTTATTCTCTGCATTCATATTCTCTCATTCGTCCTTCTGGCTGATACCATTCTCAGTGTTATGTTCCTCGCTATTTTCCACATTTCTTTTAATATTCACTCCTTGTTCTCGACTCTCATTTAACTCCTTGCAGTCTGTTAAAACATCACACTTTCTGCATATCCACACTCTTTCACTTCTCTTGTTCAAGCTCTCAACAAATACATCTTCAACATTCTCCGACACATAAGTACTAAATTCCTGACAATGAACCATCTTCAAAAAAATCCGCTCTATTCATTGCATTTGATTTTTGCACCATACATCTGGTTAATCTCCTTATTGTTTTTGTCTTCTTTAACTGTAAGATGTATTATGCCAAATTTGCTACTAAACATACTAACAACCTCAATAATTACTATGCATTTAGTCTCAGTTATCACTAATGAATAAATTTTTACCAAAATGTTTTTCACCAAAATTGCATAAAATCAAACTCACAGAAATACATAAATTACATGATTACATGAAATAATTTAATATAAAGCATTCATCACGGTATGTTTTTTGAAGCATTTGATGCGTTTCGGCAAAACGTTCTCCAAGTTTAACAGAAACGTCAATCACAGCTCTCTGTTTGTAACTCATTTTCCGACCATTTGTCAAAACACACTGTCACTCTTGGCACTATAATTCAGCTTCTAATGAAACAAATGTCATAAACAGTTGACACGACACTAATGAAGGTTGCCTCTTTTGACAACAAAAAAAAGATGCAACACGTGGTACCACTAGTTTCTTCTATTTTCAAAAAGTTCAGTTTCTTTTTGGACAGAGGGTGTATATATATATATATATATATTTTTTTTTTTTTTTTCCCCCATAACTTCTGTTTCTTTTATTCTTTGTCTCTCATGATCCAAAGCATTAGTAATAGACCTGTAATCTGTGAGTTCAGTATTGCATAATTTCATTAGATGTCAGCAGGGCTATAGTCTGTTATTGTTATTATCAGTAATGTTATTATCAGTAATGTTATTATTATCAGTAATGTACCACATGTTCTCACTAGGTGATCTTATTGTGAGCTTTTCTTAATGCTTCACCTCTCTGAAGACCCGTCTTGTCTGACACACTATCCTTCCATCACACCGAGGATCTGCTTTCCTTTTTTCCCCAATAATTCTATCCTCTGTTACTGTTTTGAGAGTTTCCTTTTCCATTCTTTTAATGTTTCCAGAAGTTTCAAGTTTCACATCCATAAGTAGCTACTGATGATAACTGCATTAAGAATGCTCAGCTTTGTATCTGTAGTATAGAGCTGTTTTTTCAGACCATAATAAGTCTGATCATCTCTCTCTGACAGCTTACATTCCTGTTCTCACATTCTCATCTCTCACATATTATTCTCCTTTCCATTCCGTTCATAAGCACTTTGGTCTTACCTGATCCACCCTCCTGCTTGTTCACTTCCCATCTGACTTCCTCTGATCCCTTGTTCACATCATTCATGACACTTCCTTCTAGCAACAGTCTCTCCAGTTTATTCACATTATATCCATTCAAATGCAGTCTCTATTATACAATTCTATTCATCCCTCAAATTCCATACATCAACAAACTGCATCCCTTTCTCCTTACGCAGCTCTGCTAACCTTCTCTTCATAATTATTGCTTGCCATCTCAACTCACCATTGTCATACTTGTTTAGTACATCAACCACTCTTCCAAACACATCGATGTCTTTCACCCCTGAATAATCTCTTGATATCCATCCTCACATTCTCCCTTGTCCAACCAAATCATTTATTCCTACCACCTCCACTAATTAGTTTGCACACTTACTTCTCATATCCAAAGTATCTATCATCCTGTTCATCTTTCCTCCTGGTAAACAGACTTTGTGTACCCTTTCATCTACCACACCTTTATTATTGTTATTATTATTATTCAGGTCTCCATGGGGTCAAAAGATTCATCGTGGGAGGTCCCTCCTAAGAAACACAAAGTCTATCAAGACTCATCATCGTGGGAGGTCCCTCCTAGGAAACACAAAGTCTATCATATCACTCCTTAAAATCGTTGACTGTTCTCGCTCTCACCACTCTATCAGGCAATGCATTCCATGGTTCAACCACCCTCCATGCAAAGAAACCACTCCTCATCCTCTTGCTCACAGTTTCCTTTCTTAACTTCCAGGGATGGCCCCCTTGTCATCACTCCTTCCTGCTGTTCAACCAAGTGAAAGAACTCCCTGTAACCTCCTCTCAACAGCTTAAAAGTCTCCATCCTTCTATCCACCAAACTCTGCAGTCCACATTCTCTCAGCTGATCCTCATAACTAACATTGCAGTCTTGAAACCATCTTTGTTATCTGCCTTTGTACCCTTTTCACAGTTAATTTATCCCCTTCAAATCCTGGGGACCAAATCTGAGAACAATAGTCTAAGTGTGGTCTGATCAGAGTCTTATACAATGGAATGATAACTCTTTTATCTCTGCAGGTCAGTGTCCTTCTCATTATTGCAGCAATCCTCTGTGTTACCTTCACCACCTTTGCAATATGTCCCCTAAATTTCAGGTTTCTATCAATCATCATCCCCAGATCTCTGGTCTCCCAGACTTTCTCCAGTATAGCTCCTCTGATTTTAGTTTAAATAATAGAATAATAGTAGCTTTCATAATAGAATATACAGTGTTACTCTTGAATTATTCACTTTTTCCAAAACTGTCTTTTATTTTATTCTTTTGTACTCTTCTGTTCATCTTCACCAAATGTCTATCTCATCTCATTTCAATTATCTCATTCTTCAACTCTTGCATTTGAGCAGTCATGCCCTAATTTGTATTGCCAATCACTCCCACTTTTGCTCTATCAGTCAGATTCTCTTCCATTCTTACAATCATTCTTGCTTTCAGTCCATCACTCATGCTTTCTTCCATTTTTGCAATCACACTTGCTTTTGCTCTTTCAGTCTCTTTCGTATTCTTTATCTTATTCTCTGCATTCATATTCTCTCATTCGTCCTTCTGGCTGATACCATTCTCAGTGTTATGTTCCTCGCTATTTTCCACATTTCTTTTAATATTCACTCCTTGTTCTCGACTCTCATTTAACTCCTTGCAGTCTGTTAAAACATCACACTTTCTGCATATCCACACTCTTTCACTTCTCTTGTTCAAGCTCTCAACAAATACATCTTCAACATTCTCCGACACATAAGTACTAAATTCCTGACAATGAACCATCTTCAAAAAAATCCGCTCTATTCATTGCATTTGATTTTTGCACCATACATCTGGTTAATCTCCTTATTGTTTTTGTCTTCTTTAACTGTAAGATGTATTATGCCAAATTTGCTACTAAACATACTAACAACCTCAATAATTACTATGCATTTAGTCTCAGTTATCACTAATAAATAAATTTTTACCAAAATGTTTTTCACCAAAATTGCATAAAATCAAACTCACAGAAATACATAAATTACATGATTACATGAAATAATTTAATATGATTTATGTCAAGAAAAAATTCACATTTTGAATAATTGGTTCTACGAAATGTGTTTACTTTTAAAGAATATTAGTAATATCATCATCATCAAATTCCTGACATGTTCACTCAAAGGGTTTTCAGGATATGATAGTACTACATGAAAAATTTACATCATTACTAACTTCCTATCTACAATTTTCCTCCAAATCAGTCTGTTACTTGTCAAGACGCCAATATTATCAGATCTTATATTTCTATCATCTAAGGCACTTTGTACTATATCAATCCACCTATATCTTGGTTTTCCTCTGGGTCATTTTCTTGCCAACCTGGCAGAGAACACTTGTTTTGCTAATATTTCCTTGCCCATTCTCTTTAAGTGACCATACCACCTGAGATTAGCTCTGCTAACGCATTCCTGGATACTGACAATGTCAAGTTCTTTCCTAATATCATTGTTTTTAATATAATATTGCCATTGATGCCATATGTTCATGCCTCTAATCTTTCTCAGGACTCTCATATCTGCAGTCTCTAGCCTTTGGTCAAGTGTTTTACTTCTGACCCAGCTCTCAGATCCATAAGTTAAAATTGGTTTGAATGCTGTCTTGTATACAGCTAATTTAGTGTTCTGACTAATTTCTCTCTTATTCCATATAAATTTATTCAATTGACTTCCTACCATACTAGCTTTGTTGATTCTGTTGTCTATTTCCATTTTTAATTTATCATCTTCACTAAAAATCGTGCATAAGTAGCTGAAATGTTTTACTTGTTTCACAGGTTCTCCGTTCACAATGCAGTTGACATTTTCGACAATTCTACCTATTTTCATTGTCTTTGTCTTTTTTTTTTTTGCTGACCTTCTTACCATATCTATTACAACAGTTATTCCATTTAGTCAGGGAATCTTGCAAACTTGTAGCGGATTTATTTAGAAGTATAACAACATCCACATAAAGCAAAGAGCTGACATTAACATATCCAATTTTGATATCATGTTTAATACCACTTTCCTTCATAATGTGATCCATGTAGATAATGAATAACAGAGGGGGTTAATGTACATTTTGTCTCATACTAGATTTAACATTAAACTATCTTCTTGTACTTCCTTCAATTCTAACTGCTGACTTACAACTCAAATAAAGACTAAGTATTGCTTGATATAATGCCCCATTGACACCATATAACTGTAGCGTATTGAATTGCTTCTCTCTTGGCACGTTGTTATATGCCTTTTCCAGATCGACAAAACTTAAATACAAATCTTTGTTATATTCCCATGCTTTCTCAACTATTTGTCGTAAAGTGAAGATCTAATCTTGACAGCCTCTATTTGACCTGAATCCAGCTTGTTCTTCACCAAGCTTTTCTTCCACAATTCTTCTCAACCGTTTCTCAAGTATGCTTGTATAAATCTTGCCACGAACACTTAATAGGAAATACCTCTGTAATTCTCAAATTCAATTTTATTTTCCTTTTTATATATATATGGGTACTATGAGAGCTCTACTAGAATCACTGGGAATTCATCCCTCTGTCCAGGCTTTCTGAACTATGCAGTGCAGCCACTGTAAAACTTTTATACCAACATACTTCTGTATTTCTGGTCGAATATCATCTACTCCTGCTGCCTTTACACACTTCAAGCCTTTGATGGCTTTTTCTACTTCAAGTATGGATATGTATTCCTGACAGCATGCCTGGTCAGTGTTTTTTACCACTGTGCTAGCACTGCTTGTTTCATTTAGCAATTTTTTGAAGTAATTACTCCATACTTCAAGGATATCTTTTTCTCCAGTTTTCATGTCACCTTTATCATCTCTAAGCTCTTTTACAGCACTCTTTCCTCCATTTCTAAGCTTCTTCAACAACCTCCAGAATATTTTGCCACCTTCTTGATATTTATTTTCTATGTTCTTGCCAAAGTCCTCCCATGACTTTTGTTTAGCTAGATTTATGCAGTCTTTATCATCTCTAAGCTCTTTTACAGCATTCTTTCCTCCATTTCTAAGCTTCTTCAACAACCTCCAGAATATTTTGCCACCTTCTTGATATTTATTTTCTATGTTCTTGCCAAAGTCCTCCCATGACTTTTGTTTAGCTAGTTTTATGCAGTGTTTAGCTTTCTTACATTTGTCTCTGTATTTTGCCAGGAACTTTTGATATGCTTTCTTCTTTTCCTTCACTGCCTCTTTAACTTCCCGTGTCCACTATGGAGTTTTGATTTTTCTATCCTTGCAGACAACCTAACCACATGCCTCTCTAGTTGAGTCAATCAGGGTTTTCTTCAAGGCTTGCCATTGAATCTCCAAGGTTTGGTTCCTGTTCTCAAACTCTTTCATTTTTTGTTTTGTCAGACATACAAAATATTTTTGTATGTCTCACAATCATTTCCTACTCTGCTATTTAGATCCTCAACAAGCACCAACTTTTCATTTTTCATTGTGTCAGATGCTTTCTCTAAAGCATCAAAAAATTCCTCCACTTCTACCTTAGGAGATCCTTCTGTCGGACCATAGGCACAAATAAGTCTAGTTGTCCAATTCCTCATTCTGATATTTGCCCACATCACTCTACTTGAGACTGCCTGCCATTCAAGAAGATCAGCCTCATATTTTTTGTTGAATACTATGGCTACTCCTTCTTTTCCTCAATTGTCATTGCCTGAATATAACATATTCTATTTATCGCTCAGAAAGATCTCACCAGTTTTTGTCTTTTTTGTTTCAGTCACCCCTATTATGTTGATCTGGTACTTATCTAGTTCCGCAGCTAGCTATTTCTTTGCCATTCAGGCTTGTTATGTTGATAGTACTGATCTTTAACTCTGGTGATGTTGAGTTGGGGTGTGCTTTCAGATTTGTTCCAGTAGCTGACTTTTCACTGTTCGCTCTGGATCTCTGGTGAAAACAACGGGGACCTTGCTTAACCCGGGCAACAGCTCAGCCAGCATGAAATTTTGTCATGTTGTACCATCATTTTGTGTATTGGTTTAAGCCAATATGAATACAATTTGGTCGGCTAAATCGCAAATTGCCAACCCATCCTCGTTCGTTCTGTATCCAGGTAGATACTCAACAGGGTGCACCATGAGAAGGTGAGGATTGAACATTAGGTCAGAAGCCCTGGTTGGTTCTCTGCATTCCTTTAAAAGCTATGTGGAGGTCTCCTCTCAGTTTTACAGCTTTAACCCTTAAGCACCCCCATATCAGTAATATTATTTTTTTAATCTAATTCTTAAAATCTATAAAAGGACAAAATTTGAAATAAAGTTACTAAAAATACCCTTATTTTCAGTTTATTTTTAAAATGAATTTTAAACATTATTTTAAAAAAAAATTAAATTTTATTTTTTTTAAATTATTAAATTTTATTTTTATTTTTAACAAAATTAAAAAAAATGTATTTAAATTTGTTATGAAACAAATATTTAAGCTACATTTGGAGTGGATATGCATAACATATCCACTAATGCCCCCATTTCAACAGGCTGGAAAGGGGGGGGGGTCAAATTTTGTACATGGATGTTGGTGAAAGTTTTTAAATGATAGATGATTTTCGGTAATTACTGTGAGATCACCGCCCTGCTTATTAGAAACCTGAAGTGACTTCATAAAAATTCATTGTTTCATTTCTAAGCCAAACCTGGATTATTCAGCTTGTAGCCACCCATGTGTGGCTACTTCCGAATCTTTTGTGGGTGTTATTTGCTTAATAAAAAGATTAAAATTAAAAATATCATAATTTTTCTGTTCTTTTGCTTATTTATAAAATATGTTTTTGTTTGTGTGACTAATTTTATCAAAGTTTTAAAGATAAAATGTAAAATATAATGCATTGAAAAATATTTATGAAACTGCAATCAATAAGTTTACTTTTTCTAAAGAATATAATATTTTATACATTCACTTACAAAATTTCACAAAAAAAAAACAACCACCAAAAAAGATATATAAAAGGGCTGTGTTAAAGGCCAGAGCTACAGTAACTAATCCCCCCCCCCCATAGAAGAATGGTATTCAAAGATTGAAACTTTACTTTTGAACAATAAATCTTATGATCTTTATTTATTTTTTTAAAATAAATAAAATTCCAATTGAATATTTAAGTTTGCTATTTAAGAACTTCTACATGTATATATTTTTTAATTCTCTAGCTTGAAATAATAATTTTATTTACAATATTTTTCAGTATGTGAATGTGATCCAGTTGGATCCTTATCAGCTCAGTGTGAACCTTCTGGACAGTGTCCTTGTAGGACTAATGTAGAGGGTAGAAGATGTGATCGCTGTAAAGAAAACAAGTGGAACAAAGAAGCTGGATGTGTAGGTAGGCATTATCAGCTGTTAAATTAAAAAAGATAAAAGTTTTTCTGATATACTTAAAAGCTCACTTTGAAATTAACATGTTTTCATACATGTGTGTGTGTGTGGGGTGGGGGGGTGAGTGAGTGAAAGAAAGATGATCATTATTATTATTATTATTTAGGCCATCAAGGAGTCAAAATACTCATCGTGGGAGGTTCTTCCTAGGAAACACAAAGTCTATCATACCACTCCTTAAAACTCATTGACCATTCTCGCTTTCACCACTCTATCAGACAATGCATTCCACGGTTCAACCACCCTCCATGCAAAGAAACCACTCCTCACCCTCTTGCTCACAGTTTCCTTTTGTTACTTCTAGGGATGGCCCCTTCTCATCACTCCTTCCCGCTGTTCAACTAAGCAAAAGAACTCCCCAGTGTCAATCCTATAACCACCTATCAACAGTTTAAAAGTCTCAAGTATATCACCACTCCTACTTCTATCCACCAAACTCTGCAGTCCACATTCCCTCAGCTGATCCTCATAACTAACATTGTACAGTCCTGAAACCATCTTTGTTATCTGCCCTTTGTACCCTTTCCACAGTTAATTTATCCCCTTCAAATCCTGGGGACCAAATTTGAGAACAGTAGTCTAAGTGTGGTCTGATCGGGGTGTTATACAATGGAATGATAACTCTTTTATCTCTGCAGGTCAGTGTCCTTCTCATTATTGCAGCAATCCTCTGTATTACCTTCACCACCTTTGCAATATGTCCCTTCAATTTCCGGTTTCTATCAATCATCAACCTCCAGATCTCTTGTCTCCCTAACTTCCTCCAGTATAGCTCCTCCAATAGAGTATGCAGCATCCCATCGATGTGTTCCAAACCTCAAGACCTTACATTTTGCTGCATTAAACCGATACACTCATTCATTTGCCCATCTGTCTAGCTTATTCAAATCCTCTTGCAGGACTACCACATCTGCACTATTACTAATAACCCTTCCCAGCTTCACATCATCTGCTGCAAACAACTGAATATCCTCCTGCAATCTACAATGATCATAATAGGTGATTTGAATTATAGAAATGTTGACTGGAAGGAGAAGATTGGTGGATTAGCATATGGATACAAGGAGAGTGAATTTGTTGAATTTCTGAAGGAAAACTGAGCTTCATATGATGGAAGTAATATGAGATTGTACAGTAAATTTGGTGATATCTCTGTATGATATGAGGTTGATTGTGAGATGATGCTTGGAAGGTAGGCAAACAGGAGATGGTAACTATTAAGTGTGAATATATATGGAATTAGAAGACAGATGATTATGGGAAGCTTCATAATCAACCTGCATCAAAATTGTGTGTTGATGAGTTATGGGGTAAAAGAAAGCCTGACATAATATATGAAATGATTAGGATACATTACTGGCTAATAGCATGCAACTGTGTATATCAAGAGTCAGGGGTGAATAAATAGAGCAGGAGTAAAATGAATGTACAGTGGGCTCAAGCAAGTACTGTGGGAAATGATATTGTGAAGAAGGTACAAGACATTCAGTAGTTAGCAAATGCATGAGGAATATAAAATGCAAGCTAGAAAGTGACAAGCATGGTAAACAAAGAGAAAGTGCAGTTTGAGAAGAGACTGACCATTGGGCCAAAGAAAATTCAAGGAAAGTTTTGAGGTGTGTTGCAAGAATAAGAATAATTATGGAGTGGCTGATATTGATGAATGGTTATAGAAATTAGAGGCACACAAGAAATAAGAAAAGTCTCATTGGCTATATCATTGTTGATAGTGATATATGCATGCTGGTTCAGGATAGAAGACTGTACAGAGGATTTCAAATTGTAAGTGATCATCACTTAGTATAAAATTAGATATTACATTGAAAAGAACAGTATGTGAGAAAGTTTTAAAAAAATTAATTAAAGTTGAACATCTTGTACAGGTAAACTGTATGCTCAACTACTTAAAAAAAAAAAAAAAAACTGAAACAATTTGGAAACAAGGACCAAACCTTGGAGCCTCAATGGCAAACTCTGTAGAAAACATTGATTGATTCAGTTAGGGAGGTATGTGGTGAAGTTGTCTGCAAGGATAGAAAAATAAGAATACCATGGTGGACACAAGATGTTAAAGAAGCAGTCCTGGGAAAGAAGAAAGCATACCAAAAGTTCCTTGCAAATAAGTTTGTGGATACCCTGAAAGAATGGTGAGAAAAATGTAAGAGAGCTAAGCTGTGTGTGAAAGTAGCTAAACGAAAGTCATGAGGAGACTGGCAATGATATAGAAAATAAATATCAGGTAGGTGGCAAATGCTTGAATTACTGTAAATGTTCCAGAGCAGCAAAAGAAAGAAAAGAGTTCTGCGATGTGGTTGTCAACCTCCTTCTAGGGGATGACACTTGAAGAAGAAGGCAAAATGTTTTGGAGGCTATTAAAAAGCTTAGAAATGTAGGAAACAATACTGTAAAAGGAATCAAGAATTATAAAGGTGACATGAAAACTGAAGATAAGGATATCCTAGATGACTAACTAAAAAATCACATGTATACCACAGTAATTATGTTATGAATATGTTATTATATGTTATTTTAGTTATGAATACTCCACAAGTTTCACTATATAAGAAAATTCTAGATGACTGGAATAATTACTCTGAAAGACTGTTAAATGAAACAAACTGTGACAGAACAGTAATAGAAAATTTTCAAGAGGAATGAAAACAGGAATGCATATCAATATTGAGGTACAAAAAAAAATCAAAAACTTGAAATGTGGAAAGGCAGCAGAAATACATGCAATTCAAAGAAATAGATTAAATATGGAAATATTTAAGCTATGAAAGTGGATACACTACATAATTCAGAGGGCTTGGTCAGATGGTCAAATTCCAGATTGGAGTACAGCTCTTATAGTTTCCATCTATAAAAAAGGGAATAAAGCTAAATGCAAGAATTACAGAGGAATTTCTCCACTAAGTGTTCTGGCTAAGATTTATGCAAGCATACTTGAAAAGAAGTTGAAAAAGATTGTGGAAGAGAAACTTGGAGAAGAACAAGCTGGGTTCAGATCAAAGAAGTTGTCAAGATCAGATTTTTACTTTATGACAAATAGTTGATGAATCATGGGAATGTGCTGAAACACTGTGCCTGTGAGATAGAGACTGGAGTGAGTGTGTAAGAGAGGGATCATCTCTGAGCTGTTCCACTGAAAAGTTTTATTTTCAGTGGAACTGTTGGTTGATTCCATAAAAGCCACAAGGTCAACAATGTAGTAAGAACAATCTACAGAGGCTCTGAACTTAAAACGAATCTCTTCCATCCAGCTTACATCTAGACTGGCAAAGATGGAAGACATTGAATGGACTTTTTTCCGGAATGGGCAGATCAAAGCAGAATATGGTCAGATGGGGCTACACAGACAATGACAGCTGCTCATGTGGTGAAACACAAATGCCTAATAGACATTAATAATATATGTATCCGAGATTTAATGCAGTGTAATGAAACAGCTTTAAAGTATATTAATCACTGGATGAGTGGAGGGGACTGTAGAAGGAAAGAGGCCACGAGGCAGACCAAGAATTTCATATATAAATAACATAATGATGCTAACTGGCGCTAAGAGTTATGAAGAGGTAAAAAGGAAGTCACAAGACAGGATGTTGTGATGTGCTGCTATGTTTACCAATTTTCGGATTGATGCACCAAAGAAGCATAATTGTCCAAATTTGATCACAAATTTGAGCACAATTGTCCAAATGTGGTCTAACCAGTGCTTTACACAGTGCCACAACCACTTCCTCGTCCCTACATGTTAGAGTACTTCTTATCATAGCAGCACTACAATGTGCAGCCTTTGCAATACTAGCAAAATGTTCCTCTAAACTTCAGTCTGCTGTCAACCACCACTCCCAAATCTCTAATCTTATCCACTTCTTGCAGCAGTATCACTGTCGATATAGTACACAGCCTTATATTTCTGCACTCCAAAATTCAACACCTTGCACTTATTGATATTAAAACTACAACCCCACTCCTTTGTCCAATTCAATAGTCTATTCAAATCTTCCTGAAGGAAATTAGCATCAGCTACTTATAATTCTTCCCAACTTTGCATCATCAGCAAACAACTAAAGATCTTCAGTCATTCCACTTGATATATCATTTACAACAAGTTGAACAGCAGGGGCCCAAGAACAGAACTCTGAGGCCCACTAATTACCATCCTTTTTTGAGACACTACTTTATACACAACTTGCTGGTATCGTTCAGTGAATCAATTTCCAATTCATCTAATAAGTAGCTGACCATCTAAGCAATATGCTCTATTCCCATCCTCTGCAGCTTGTACACCAACTTATCATATGGTAAGCTATCAGACGCTTTTGCAAGGTCTAAGAATATCACTGTATATGATTCTCCCTTATTTTAAACACCTGTTACCCTATCATAAAATGCAAGTAAATTACTGAAACAGGACCTACCCATTACAAATCCATGCTGACCTTCATAACAAATGCCATATCCATCAACCTAATTTTGTATTCTATTCCTCATCAATCTCTCCAACACCTTGACCACAACGGCAGTTATACAGACTGGCCTATAGTTGGAGACTTCTATCCTAGAACTATGTTTGTGGAGTGGTACTATTTTGCCTTCTTTCTACTCCTTAGGAACCCTACCCTCTGCAAGACTTTCATTAAATAACCTGGTCAAGGGCATAGCCAACTGTGGTGCACATTCTTTAAGAATACTCGGTGATGTGTCATCCATTTCCTCAGTCTTATTTAACATCTAACCCAGCCAACACCTGATACACCTCTGATTCTTTCACTTCCATTCCATTTCACTTCCATTTCTCGTAATACTTGCTTCCCTTTTATATATTGCACCACATCATTTACACCAGTATGATATTCGCTGATAAACTGCTCATTCAATAATTCCACTATATCCTTTGCAACTGTTATTCTGCTGCCATGACTATCCAGTAGCGTCAACCTGCCATAATTATTCTTTCCCTTTGCCATATAGCAGAAAAATTCCCTTGCTCATCACCTTCCTAGCCTGTACTTTATACTCTTCATAGATCCAATCACTACCAACTGTCTTTATCTTCAATTTTCATGTCACCTTCATTATCTTTAATTCATTTTACAGTATTATTTCCTTCATTTCTGAGCTTTTTCAATAGCCTCTGAAATATTTTACCACCTTCCTCATATTTATTTTCTATGTTCTTACTGAAGTCCTCCTATGACTTTTGTTTAGCTAGTTTTACACAGTGCTCCACTTTCTTACATGTTTCTGTGTATTCTGTCAGTGCAAAAACTGATTTACATGCTATCAAATTTTTATACACTTTCTTCTTTTCCTTGACTGGCTCTTTAACTTCCTGCATCTACCATTTTTGTTTTACCATTCAGAACTCCATTCTGAAAATTAAGAATGGAGTTCTGAATTTTCTTTTCTTGCAGATAACTTCACCACATGCCTTTCTTGCTGAATCTGCAATGTTTTCTATAGGGTTTGCCACTGAATCTTCAAGGTTTGGTTCTTGTTTTCAAACTGTTTAATTTTTCCCTGAGTTATATTAGTGTATTTGAATTTACACTTCACATCTGAAGCTGCTCAACTTTGATTCATTTTAAAACTTGCTTACACACATTCTTTTCAATATGATATTCAATTTTATCTTGCTCAAAACTAAAAGGTAATCACTTCCGATGTCAAATCCTCTGTATACTCTTGTGTCTTGAACCAGCATGAAGATATCAATCTCAACAATAAACATAGTTTATTGAGACTTTTCTTATTTCTCAGATCTTCTCTCCATGTGAACTTGTGCACATTTTTATGTTGGAACATGGTGGTAGTAATTATTATTATTATTACGGGTATCTCCATGGAGTCAGTAGACTCATCGCGGGAGACCCAAACTAGCAAAACAATATCTGTCATATCTCTTCTTGAATTCATTTAATGACTAGTCCATGTCCTGAATTTATATCCAGCAAATATAAATTCAGGACATGGACTAGTCATTACATGGAGAAAAGAGTATAGCTAACAATACTAACATTATTGTTAGCTATGCTCTTTTCTCCAAATTTTCCCAAAGGCCTGGTTGGCCGAGTGGTTAGCATATCCACTCTCCAGCCAAAAGGCTGCAGGTTCAAATTCCACTGTGGGCATGGATGTTTGTGATTATCTGTGAAAATACTAGTGGTGGTGGTAGGCAGTAAATGGCATTGGTGTAGATGATGAGTATAGTTGCAGTTTGTTGTATTTGGTGAATTAAGTGGTGGAGACAGAGTTGTAGAGTAGGTCCCTTCTTCAATGAGTCCTTAGACTCCCTGGAGGTGTTATGTAATAATAATAATAATAATAATAATAATTATTATTATTATATTTCTATATGTCTAGTAACCATTTCCTACTCTGCTATTTTTGGTCTCCAACAAAGACTAAATTTTTCTTTTCCAGTGTGTCAGCTGCTTCTCTAATGCCTCAAAAAATTATTCCATTCTTCCCTAATTGAACCTTCTGTGGGATCTTGGGCACAAATAAGTCTAATTGTCCAGTTCCACATTCTGATATTTGCCTACATCACTCTACTTGATATTTCCTACCCATTCAAGATTATCCTCATATTTAATGTTGATTACTGTAGCTGATTCTTCTTTTCTTTTATTCATTGCTTGAATATACCATCTTTTATTTGTTGCTCAGATAAATCTAACCCATTTTTGTCATCTTTGCTTTGGTAATGTCTATCATGTCAATCTGACACTTATCCAATTCTTCTGTTAGTTCCATTTCTTTTCCGTCAATGCTTCTTATGTTAATGATGCCAATCTTGAATGCTATTGATGTTGATTTGAGATTTGCCCCAGTAGCTGACTTTTTTGCTGTTTGCCCTGGTTCCCCAATAAAAATGATGGGGGGCGGGGTTAAGTAGGCAGAGCCCCAGTTGGCATGAAATTCTGTCATATTGTACTATTTGGTTTAAGCCACAGTTTGGTCAGCTATTCCCATATTACCAGCCCATCCTCAATCATTCCATATCCAAGCGGATACTTACTAACTCGTGGGGATTTGACATTAGTCAAATCCCCACGAGAAAGTGAGGATTTGACATTAGGTCAGATGCCATGATCAATTCTTTGCATTCCCTAAAAGACAATGTGGAGGTCTCATCTCGGTTATTCAGTTTTGGCCTTTAAACACCACCTAAGAACTCAATACATTCAGCAAAATGTATTGAGTTCTGTATGCATTTTAATCTGAATAATGTTACACAAAAGTAATACTAAGTAAGCTTTAGTAATGTTCATTTGCAGCAAATGAACATTACTGTAATTGCTGGGAGCTGTGATATACTATACAAAACTCAAAATTATAGCTCACATATCATAGGTTATAAATCAGTTTCATACTCAAACAAATCTTATTAAAATAAATTTAGTTTAATTTTTATCCAAGTGTGAGCAAACAAAGTTTGCACCTGAAAATATCTTCAGGACTGGGGTAAGGTAGTACAATACCAGGCAACTCGTAGCAAAGGTGGACCAAGCTAACATTGTACTACCTTACCCCAGTCCTGAAGATATTTTCAGGTGCAAACTTTGTTTGCTCACACTTGGATAAAGGATTAAACTAAATTTATTATAGTCTAACCAAGTGAAAAATAAACTTTCAACATCTTTCTCTAAATCCAGAGTAATTTAATAAAAAGGTTTCACACCTTTTGACAACTCCTATAGGTAAAGATGACCACGCCATTGCTTCTGTCTGGTATCTCAACTATTCGGCCTGGCTCCCACTGAAGAGACCTCAATAAGGGTCAAAACTAGTCTGGGTACTGGCCCTTCCCTTAATGCATAACATTATACATATCTGTAAGGAGATGTGTGTTTTTTTTGCATTATGGGAAATACTGAGATAGGAGTGATGTTAGCTTGGTCGACCTTTGCTATGAGTTTCCCAGTGTTGTACTACCTTACCCCAGTCCTGAAGATATTTTCAGGTGCAAACTTTGTTTGCTCACACTTGGATAAAGGATTAAACTAAATTTATTATAGTCTAACCAAGTGAAAAATAAACTTTCAACATCTTTCTCTAAATCCAGAGTAATTTAATAAAAAGGTTTCACACCTTTTGACAACTCCTATAGGTAAAGATGACCACGCCATTGCTTCTGTCTGGTATCTCAACTATTCGGCCTGGCTCCCACTGAAGAGACCTCAATAAGGGTCAAAACTAGTCTGGGTACTGGCCCTTCCCTTAATGCATAACATTATACATATCTGTAAGGAGATGTGTGTTTTTTTTGCATTATGGGAAATACTGAGATAGGAGTGATGTTAGCTTGGTCGACCTTTGCTATGAGTTTCCCAGTGTTGTACTACCTTACCCCAGTCCTGAAGATATTTTCAGGTGCAAACTTTGATTGCTCACACTTGGATAAAGGATTAAATTAAATTTATTTTAGTCTAACCAATTGAAAAATAAACTTTCAAAATCTTATTAAAATCATGCTGAAATGGTGATGTGAATTATCTTGCAATTAAACAGTTTTTAAATTCTTCATTGCTGTTTTGTACATTTTATTTGCCAGCCATTGACTCAAAACCTGTTGATATTGTTGTGTCCTTTACTAACTTAGTAAATAATAATAATATAACTGCACAAAATAATTAACTATCTGAATCAGGATTTAGCAATTTTTTTTTTCCACTTACAGTCCACATTAAAATCTGGCTTTAGTGAACAACTAGCTGTTAGATTTAGCAGATTAAAAAAAAAAAGGTAGAAGGTATTTGTGTAAATTTATTTTCATAAATAAGTATGTCATCATCATCATCATCTTCATCATCAAATTCCTGCCATGTACCCTCAAGGGGTGTACAGGATATGACAGTACTACATGAAAAAATTGCATCATTACTAACTTCCTATCTACAATTTTCCTCCAAATCAGTCTGTTACTTGTCAAGACTCCAACATTATCAGATCTTATATTTCTATTGTCTAAGGCACTTTGTACCGTATCAATCCACCTATATCTTGGTCTTCCTCTGGGTCATTTTCCTGCCAACCTGGCAGAGAACACTTGTTTTGCTAATCTTTCCTCTCCCATTCTATTTAAGTGACCATACCACCTGAGATTAGCTCTGCTAATGCATTCCTGGATGCTGACAATGTCAAGTTCTTTCCTAACATCATTGTTTTTAATATGATATTGCCACTGATGCCATCTGTTCACGCCTCTAATCTTTCTCAGGACTCTCATATCTGTGGTCTCTAGTCTTTGGTCAAGTGTTTTACTTCTTACCCAGCTCTCAGATCCATAAGTTAAAACTGGTTTGAACACTGTCTTGTATACAGCTAATTTAGTGTTCCAACTAATTTCTCTCTTATTCCATATGAATTTATTCAATTGACTTCCCACCATACCAGCTTTGCTGATTCTGTTGTCTATTTCTATATTTAATTTACCATCTTCAGTAAAAATCGTGCCTAAGTAGCTGAAATGTTTTACTTGTTCCACAGGTTCTCCATTCACAACACAGTTGACATTTTCAATGATTCTGCCTATTTTCATTGTCTTTGTCTTTTTATTGCTGACCTTCATACCATATCTATTACAACAGCTATTCAATTTAGTCAGAGAATCTTGCAGACTTGTAGCGGATTTATTTAGAAGTATAACATCATCCGCATAAAGCAAAGAGCTGACATTAACATCTCCAATTTTGATATCAGGTTTAATACCACTTTCCTTCATAATGTGATCCATATAGATAATGAATAACAGAGGGGATAATGTATCCTTGTCTCACACCAGATTTAACATTAAACCATCTTCCTGTACTTCCTTCAATTCTAACTGCTGACTTACAACTCAAATAAAGACTAAGTATTGCTTGATATGATGCCCCATTGACACCATATAACTGCAGCATATTGAATAGCTTCTCTCTTGGCACCTTATCATATGCCTTTTCCAAATCGACAAAGCTTAAATACAGATCTTTGTTATATTCTCATGCTTTCTCGACTATTTGTCGTAAAGTGAAGATCTGATCCTGACAGCCTCTGTTTGGCCTGAATCCAGCTTGTTCTTCACCAAGCTTTTCTTCCACAATTCTTCTCAACCGTTTCTCAAGTATACTTGCATAGATCTTGCCAGGAACACTCAGTAGAGAAATACCTCTGTAATTCTCACATTCAGTTTTATTTCCCTTTTTATATATGGGTACTATGAGAGCTCTACTCCAATCATCGGGAATTCGTCCCTCAGTCCAGGCTTTCTGAACTATGCAGTGCAGCCACTGTAAGACTTTTATACCACCATACTTCAGCATTTCTGGTCGAATATCATCTACTCCTGCTGCCTTTCCACATTTCAAGCCTTTGATGGCTTTTTCTACTTCAAGTATGGATATGTATTCCTGACTGCATGCCTGGTCAGTGTTTTTTATCACTGTGCTGTCATCACTGCTTGTTTCATTTAGCAGTTTTTCAAAGTAATTACTCCATACTTCAAGGATATCTTTTTCTGCAGTTTTCATGTCACCTTTATCATCTCTAACTCCTTTTACAGCACTCTTTCCTCCATTCCTAAGTTTCTTCAACAACCTCCAGAATATTTTGCCACCTTCTTGATATTTATTTTCTATATTCTTGCCAAAGTCCTCCCATGACTTTTGTTTAGCTAGTTTTACACACTGTTTAGCTTTCTTATATTTGTCTCTGTATTCTGTAAGAGTAAAAGCTGACTTATTTGCCAGGAACTTTTGATATGCTTTCTTCTTTTCCTTCACTGCCTCTTTAACTTCCTGTGTCCACCAGGGAGTTCTGATTTTTTTATCCTTGCACACAACCTCACCACATGCCTCTCTAGCTGAATCAATCAGGGCTTTTTTTCAAGGCTTGCTATCAATGTTTTCTTCAGAGTTTGCCACTGAATCTCCAAGGTTTGATTCCTGTTCTCAAACTCTTTCATTTTCTTTTCAAGAATCTTTCTGTATTTTAGTCTACAGTTCACATCTGAGAGCTGCTCAACTTTTATTCGCTTTAAAACTTTCTTACATGTTATTCTTTTCAATATGAAATTCAATTTTATCCTACTCAAGACTAAATAGTGATCACTTCCAATTTCAAATCCTCTGTACACTCTGGTGTCCTGCACCAGGGAGAAAACATCACTATCCACAATAACATAGTCAATGAGACTTTTCTTATTCCTAGCCTCTTCTCTCCATGTGAATTTGTGCACATTTTTATGTTGGAACATGGTGTTAGTAATAACCAGTCCATGTCCTGAGCAGAAATCCAACAGATATTTGCCATTATTATTAGCTTTGCTCTTTTCTCCAAATTTTCCCAAAATATTTTTGTGTGTCTCACAATCATATCCTACTCTGCTATTTAGATCCCCAACAAGGACCAACTTTTCCTTTTTCATTGTGTCAGTTGCTTTTTCTAAAGCATCAAAAAATTCCTCCACTTCTACCTTAGTCGAACCTTCTGTGGGACCATAGGCACAAATAAGTCTCATTGTCCAGTTCCCCATTCTCATATTTGCCCACATTACTCTACTTGAGACTGACTGCCATTCAAGAAGATTAGCCTCGTATTTTGTGTTGAATATTATGGCTACTCCTTCTTTTCCTTGATTGTCATTGCCTGAATATAACATTTTGTATTTATTGCTCAGAAAGATCTCACCAGTTTTGATCTTTTTTGTTTCAGTCACCCCTATTATGTCGATCTGGTACTTATTTAATTCCTCAGCTAGCTCCATTTCTTTGCCATTCAGGCTTCTTACGTTGATAGTACCGATCTTTAACTCTGGTGATGTTGAGTTGGGGTTTGTACCATCATTTTTTTTATTTTGGTTTAACCAATAAGAATACAATTTGGTCAGCTAAATCCCAAATTGCCAGCCCATCCTCGTTCGTTCAGTATCAAAGTAGATACCCAACAGGGTGCACCACGAGAAGGTGAGGATTGGACATTAGGTCAGAAGCCCTGGTCGGTTCTCCGCATTCCTTTAAAGGCTATGTGGAGGTCTCCTCTCAGTTATACAGCTTTGACCCTTAAGCACCCCTTTAGTGTGTGTGTATTTATTTATTTATTAGGTACTGTTTTATAAATTTCTTGACTAAGAAACAAAATGTGGTTACTGTGACAGTGTGAAAAATATAACACGAAATGCATATTGTTGAAGAGAAAATACAATGAATATTTTGACAGTGGTGGCAAGTTGATAACTGACTTCTGGTAGCAGCATAGGGATTATTGCAACATTGGTGTCACTCACTTCTAATAAGCTGCCCGCTCCCTAACCCACATGGAGTAGGAACTTTCAACCAATAATTAATCACACAAGCTCCAAAAACTATTTTGCTGAATAAAAATTTGTAGTTACGGTGACAAACTGAAAAATGTATTAATAGTTGTGTACGGGGGAGGGGGGGGGGCTGAGAAGTTCTGATAAACATCTAGAACAAAAATGATATCAAAGCAACTGATATAACCACAAGAAAGAAAAAGAACAAATAATTACATTTAATGAAACATGAAAGTTAAAGAGTTTTAAGATGTGTTCTTTCTTGTTGTTATATCAGTTGGTTTTTAATATCATTTTTGTTCTAGGTATTTATCAAACTTTCCAGCCCTCTCCCTTGTATTTTTGAAGAGAAAATACTAACAACCAGTGGCAAGTTTACATATTAGGCCATTGGCAGTCAGCATGTTAAGGTTCTTAAAGCATAATTTAAAAAGAAATAATTTCTGCTTTAAAATTTTATTGTATATTGAAGTTTGATAGATTTGAAACAATCTGATAGATATAGAAACATATTAATATTAGATATTAATAAGGAAACTAACTCTGGTGAATTTGTGTTTATCAGCTTTAAACTGGATGTGGAAGTACATCCAATGTATTGTGAATGCTAATAACAGTATTTATTTTAGAAAACTTATCTCCATGAACACTTGTTCACAGATATAAATGTTGGGGAAAAATTTTCCACTTGGTTAGAATGTATATTATACTTGACAAGAAATTATATTTGTATTTTAATCCTATACCCAAGCATAAAACATAAATGTGAAGTAACTTCACAATTAGTCTATTTGTATATAGAGGTTGTTGACCTATGGGAAAGACCATTACCAAGACTGGTTTTAACCATTATCAAGTCTCATCAGTGACACCCAGACTGAAGAAGATATCAAGGTTAAATCAATGCAGAGTTATATATTTTCCATATACAAGTAGAGAGAAAAAAAGGTACATATCATCTTATTAAATACTCAGGATATTAGAAATAGTTTGAAGAAAAGTTTTTTCCCACTTGGTTACAATGTATATTATACTCAACAAGAAATTATATTCTTGTTTTAATGCTGCACAAAAGTGTAAGCATAAGCATGAAGTAACTTCACAACTAGACTACTTCATACTAAGGGAATTGTTATGAAGTCAGCAATCAACCTTTGCATATAAGTAGACTAGTTGTGAAGTTACTTCATGCTTATGCCTGGGTATAGGATTAAAACAAGCATATAATTTCTTGTGAAGTATAATATAAAAAAAAATATAAATGCTTTCTTAACTTTTCTGATACTTTTTTTTTGCAGTGGATTTGATGGTGATTTGAGATTTTCAGGCAGAACAGCCAAGAACTTGATAGATTCCCACGAAGAAATGATCTTTCAAAGCATCAGTGTTTTGCTGATGTCCATATTCATTCATTGTGCAGCAGTTTTAATTTCAGTTCAATGAACTTTCCAGCAGCAATTTAATGTTTCAAATTTTGATGTTTCAAATTAAGTGCATTAAGATACGTTAGTATGACCACAAGAAAAGTGAAATGTAGGATCTGTTTGTAATCAGATAACTGTGGTACAGACTTATACCACTTGTGCTAGGCACTGGCAGTATCTGTGCTAACTGTTTTGCAGTATTGACTCATAACACAAGAACAAAATGGATATGAATTTTTATTAATTTATATTAAATTTAGTACAATAATGATTTATTAAGCTGCTGATATTTTATTGGATAGATTTCAAATTAGCCATCCTTAGAGCACAAAAGCTCTTGCCACAGAATACTGGGTACTGTAATCAAGTAATTTTGGAAAAAAATGATTCTGCACCTCCTGTATTTGGAATATCAATCACACATACAGGAGGTTGCTGAAAATACTGTAAACCATGAAATAATAGAATGATGTAAACCATAAAATAATATTTTTTATTTATACAAAATAAATTGATTCATAAAAAATGTATGAATTTATTTTGAATTGAATGAAATTTCAAATTTTTTTTTCTTAACATGGATTTTTTTTAATTTATAGCTAAGGATATAATGTTTTGTATAATTCTTTAGACTGTCCCCCTTGCTACAACTTGGTGCAAGATGCTGTAAATGAACATCGGTTCAAATTACAGGAATTGACTAATCTTTTAGATGCTATAGAGAAAAATCCTCAAATTGTTAATGATGAAGACTTTGAGAATAAACTAGCTGAAGTACAAAATAGAGTAGATAAACTCCTTCAAGATGCCAAAAATGCTTCAGGTATGTAACTTGGCTGTTATTTTTATTGAAACAGGAGGAAAAGGATAATAATAATAATAATAATAATAATAATAATAATAATAGTAATACATTTTCTTATTACCATTTTATCATTTACCAGTAACATCAGTTGAGTGGTTAATATTGGATAGATTCGTATAATATTTCCTACAAATATGATAGGAATTTTTAGTTTCGAGTTCTATCTCTAGCAACTACATCTGTAATATATGGAATATCCTACTTTCCTCCATAGCTTCTCCACAGTCTCTTTAAAACTTCCAAGCTTAGTCTAGATACAGTATTCCACATATGATTTCCCTAGATCTGTGGAAGAATTACCAGAAATCTGTGGGGAGGAATTACTAGAAAATAGGAGAATTTAGAAAATGACACAGGATAGAGATTAGCTATAAGGCACAGGTTTTAATAACAATTGGATTTCACTTAGGACCAGAAGACTTTATCCAGTTGTTCAAGATTTTTTTGATTGATTTATTGAAAAAAGATAAAACACCCTTGATATTTTTGAAGCTTTGAGAGTGAGGTGTTTGGCATGGAATGGAAAAGATTCCATAGTCATTGATGGGGAAATTTGAGAAATGCAATCTTTCAATTCAGCCCTTTTGCAAATGAGCTATCTGAATGTAGAAGGAAGAGAGGAGGAGGAATGTCATGACCAGTAGTTTTGCTGAGGGTTATACATGAAATTATTAATTTGGATACAAGACAAGTTTTTGTTTTTTACTTTTGCTTTGGATTGCTGATGACTTTTTTTTTTTCTCGCAAATATATATTTCATTAATACTTATAAATATTTATCTTCAGTCACTGCTTTAAACCAAGAAATCACCTGCCTGAAAGATATCTTCTATTCTCAACAATATCCCCCAATTAACTAATAGATTATCTTTTATTTCTTTAAAATCCCAAGAATATGGATGGCACACATTCAGTCCACTTATCTAGCAATAATTTCAACTCTTATTTCATATATTGAAAGACAAGACGAAGCTAAGTTTTCATTACTGTATTTAATTTTATTTAGTGTACTTAATGTTTTGTTTTGCTTGTAATTGTTTATACTTTTCTTATTTATTTATACTCCCTAATACTTATTTAGTGTTTATTTTTGAAACTATTTTGAATAATTAACAATTACGCTAGTAGTCCCTCGGCAGTAACGAATGATGGCGGATTCAGCTGCAGTCGCAAATGGCGTGTCACCAAGTCCTCCGCCATTTAGGTACTCTGTTATAAGCAATATAATAAGGGAGTTTGTGGCATGCAGTATTTGCGGCATATATGCATCTCGGGAATTGGATATCTGGCTTGTGATAGGGTGCGTGTGTGTTTAAAGTGCAGGCAGTGGGAGGAAATAAATGCAGCAGATATCTCAATAACCGACCTTGTTGCTCCAGGAACGGGAAATGAATACAGGAAGACGAGTAGTGTGATAGGAGAGAATGAAGAAAAAAAATGTGAATGAGAAAATAATAGTTGATAGTGTAGAAGGCGTGAGTGACTGTGAAAGTTTAGATGGTTTTGTTTGGGAGAGTGAATTTCGATTTAGAGTGACTGACCTGCAGAGGGAGATAGAGGAGGTGGAATGTCTTGGGAGAAGTATGATAAGTATGAAAGGTGAGATTAGAAGAATGGAAGAGATAAATGCAAGGCAAATCAGAGTAGGGGAGAGAGAGAGTTTTGGGAATGATAGGAGAGGAGAGAAATTTGTGAATGATAAAAGAGGAGAGAATGGAATTGGATATGGAAATGGAAATGGAGAGAATGGAAACAGGAGAGAGAGGTATGGAAGTGCTAGAAGAGGAGAGAATGGAAACAGTAGGAGAGACAGAATGAGAGAGAGACAGGGGAGTGCCAGAGGAGGAGAGAATGGAAACAGTAGGAGAGACGGAATGAGAGAGAGGTATGGCAGTGCGCAGTGCTAGAAGAGGAGAAAATGAAAGCACTAGGAGAGAGGGAATGAGAGAGAGGTATGGG
Organism: Typopeltis vanoorti; assembly: GCF_054136105.1. Taxonomy (NCBI): domain Eukaryota; kingdom Metazoa; phylum Arthropoda; class Arachnida; order Uropygi; family Thelyphonidae; genus Typopeltis; species Typopeltis vanoorti. The sequence goes on from NC_143563.1 coordinate 14,292,860, forward strand.
AATGCTAGAAGAGGAGAGAATGGAAACAGTAGGAGAGATGAATGAGAGAGAGGCATGGGAGTGCTAGAGGAGAAGAGAATGGAAACAGTAGGAGAGACGGAATGAGAGAGAGGTATGGCAGTGCTAGAAGAGGAGAGAATAATGGACTGGAAGAGGAGAGAATGGAAAGAGTAGGCGAGATGGAATGAGAGAGAGGCATGGGAGTGCTAGAGAGAAGAGAATCGAATGAGAGAGAGAGAGAGGTATGGGAGTGCTAGAAGAGGAGAAAATGGTAGGACAGAGGGAATGAGAGAGAGAGGTATGGGAGTGCTAGAAGAGGAGAAAATGGTAGGAGAGAGGGAATGAGAGAGAGAGAGGTATGGGAATGCTAGAAGAGGAGAGAATGGAAACAATAGGAGAGACGGAATGAGAGAGGTATGGGAATGCTAGAAGAGGAGAGAATGGAAAGAGTAGGAGAGACGGAATGAGAGAGAGGCATGGGAGTGCTAGAGAGAAGAGAATGGAAACAGTAGGAGAGACGGAATGAGAGAGAGAGAGGTATGGCAGTGCTAGAAGAGGAGAGAATGGAATGAGAGAGAGGTATGGGAGTGCTAGAAGAGGAGAAAATGGAAACAGTAGGAGAGAGGGAATGGTAAGAGGTGTAATGTATGGGGACTCAGTGAACCGGAGTGTTCAAGATAGGATATGTGAGGAGTGTTTGCCAGGAGGAACGATAGAAAGGGTGGCTTTGGCAGTAAAGAGAGGTGAAAGGGTGGATGAGACGATTGTGATGGTGGGAACAAATGACTTGAGTGGTGTGTAAATAGGACAGCAAGAGATATGAGATTCTTGCTTGAGGTGGTACGAAAGAAGACACAGAGAGGAAAGATAGTGTGTGTGTGTGTGTGTGTGTGTGTGTGTGTGTGTGTGTGTGTGTGTGTTGCCTAGGTATGATAATGACGAACTGAGCAGAAGAACGGTAATATTGAATGACATAATAGCTAGAATGTGTGACACGAGAGGACTGGAATATGTGGATGATTGGAGTGCGATTGGAGGACAGAGAGGAATTGTATGCAAGAGACCAGTTACATTTGAATGAGGAAGGACGTAGGCATCTGGAGAGATTGCTGTTCTGAAAAAGTCAGTGTATCCCAGGGAGGATGGTAGCAGGGGTGGCCTCTTGTGGGAATGGGTACTTCGGAGAAGCGGGATGACATCAAGTAACACTGAGCCCAGTGGAGTCTAGAGGGGATAATGCTGGGTATAGAAACAATGGCATTTATATGCTATATACTAATGCCAGCAATATCCGGAATGAGGGAGAGGAATTGGTGGCGCAGATAGCATCAGCCTGGCCAAAAATTATAGGGATCACTGAGACGTGGTTGACAGAAGAGGATATAATAACAGGAATAGAAGTTGCTGGGTACAGCATTTTTCGGCAGGATACGAAGGGAAAGCATGGTGGTGGAGTACTGCTTATGATAAGTGGTGACCTATGTCCTCTAAGAGTGGAAACTTTGGAAGGAAGTGAGACAAATGATTTTGAGAGCATATGGTGTGAGGTAGAGGTGGGCAAGACAGGATATTTAGTGGGGTGTTGCTACAGATCCAGGAGTACAGAGGGTGGGGGACCAGGAAATGTTTAGACAGTTGAGTTTGGCAAGTGCAAGAAGAATGATTGTTATGGGAGATTTTAACTACAATAGTATAAATTGGGGAGAGGAAGATGCATGTTGCAATAAGGGAACGGAATTTCTAGAATTCTTCAGGGACAAATGTCTTAGGCAACATGTAATAGAGGGAACAAGAGGTTCAAGAGTTTTGGATTGGGTTATTGCATCAGAAGAGTTGATAATAATTGAGATGACATCTCTCCCACAGTTGGAGAGAGTGACCATATGGTTTTGACTTGGAAAATGAATAGACATGCAGGAGTATCAAAGAGATGGGAACGGCAGGTGATTATAATAGTCTAAGACGTCAACTTGGGGAAGTTTCATGGAGGGAGGAATTGGAAGGCCGGGATATCATTAATGCAATGGGAAATTATGAAAGAATATTTCTTAGCAGCAGTGGTAAGTTGTATACCACGAGTGAACAAGAGGACACAGTGGATGACAAACAATATTAATAAACAGGAATTGCATGCAAAAAAGAGGCTGTAGAAGAGATATAAGGAGACAGGAGAAGTGAAGATGCGTGAAGAGCATAAGACACAGGCCAGAAGAGTGACTATTATGGTAAGGAAGATGAAACTGGAAAATGAGAGGAGATTAACCCTAAGATCCAAAGAAAATCTTAGGGAATTTTTTAGATATATGACCAGTAGGAGGAGAAATGACTGTGGAAGAATGATATTGTGGGATAAAAATGGGAATAGAGTGATTGATGCAGAGGACAGTAGAATTGTTCAGTGAACACTTTATTGGAGTATTTCATCCTGGAAGAGTCAGTTTTAATGCTAGAGGGATAGGACAGGTTCAAGGTTTAGAAGTACAGGAGGAGAGTGTGTTTCAAAAACTGAGTACTCTGGATGTCAGTAAAGCTGTGGGACTGTATGGTATTTCACCACTAGTTTTGAGAGAATGTGCTAGGTAACTGACAGTACCTTTGACCTGGCTTTTCAATGAAAGTCTGGCTGCTGGAAAGGTGCCCATGGAATGGAAGGAAGGTAAGATAGTGCCATTTCATAAGGGCGGTAGAAGACTGGAAGTGTAATTATAGACCAGTTTGCATATCATCAGTAGTTAGTAAGATCTTGGAGAAAGTAGTGAAGGACCATATACAGCATTGGGCAGATGAGAGTAATGTTATTTGTGAGAGTCAACATGGATTTGTGAAGGGGCGCTCTTGTTTTAGCAATATGCTAGCCTTTTATGATAAAGTTACAAGAGCATTAGATGAGGGAAAGGCATATACAGCCATTTTCTTAGACGTAGCGAAGGCATTTGACAGGGTGCCACATGATAAGCTGATATTTAAGTTGCAGCACATGGGTCTGGATGTCAGATTGGTCAACTGGATTCAGAATTAGCTGTTCGATAGGTGTCAAAGAGTTGTGTATGGTGGAGCAGTTTCAAGGAAGCAGAAGGTTACAAATGCAAATGGATATTCAGTTGTTTGCAGATGATGCAAAGCTGGGAAGGATTATTAGTGATAGTGCAGATGCAACAGCCCTGCAAGAAGATTTGAATAAGCTAGATAGATGAGCAAATGAATGGGGTGTCGGTTTAATGCAGCAAAATGTAAGGTCTTGAGGTTTGGGAAACATCGATGGGACACTGCATACTCAACGGGAAGAGTTATACTGGAGGAAGTAAGAGATACAAGAGATCTGGGGTTGATGATTGATAGAAACCTGAAATTTAGGGGACATATTGCAAAGGTGGTGAAGGTAACACAGAGGATTGCTGCAATAATGAGAAGGACACTTACCTGCAGAGATAAAACAGTTATCATTCTGTTGTATAAGATCAGACCACACTTGGACTATTGTTCTTCAATTTGGTCCCCAGGATTTGAAGGGGATAAATTAACTGTGGAAAGGGTACAAAGGGGCGATAACAAAGATGGTTTCAGAATGATAGTTATGAGGATCGGCTGAGGGAATGTTAACTGCAGAGTTTGGTGGATAGAAGAAGGAGAGGTGATATGATTGAGACCTTTAAACTGTTGAGAGGTGGTTACAGGGTTGACACTGGGGAGTTCTTTCGCTTGGTTGAACAGCAGGAAGGAGCGATGACAAGGGGGCCATCCCTGGAAGTTACGAAAGGAAACTGTGAGCAAGAGAGTGAGGTGTGGTTTCTTTGCATGGAGGGTGGTTGAACCATGGAATGCATTGCTTTATGGAGTGGTGAGAGCGAGAATGGTCAATGAGTTCAAGGAGTGGTATGATAGACTTTGTGTTTCTTAGGGGGAACCTCCCCTCGATGAGTCTTGATAAACTTTGTGTTTCTTAGGATGGACCTCCCACGATGAGTCTTTTGACTCCATGGAGGCCTGAATAATAATAATAATATTGGCCACCAGCAATGTTGGTTTTGTTCTAATTTATCTGTGAGTAATCACTTGCCTAACTTTTGTTTATCTGTTAGTAATTTCTAGACAAAGATGACAGTACTCTATCTTTGATGTGGTAATTGCCCCCCCCCCCCCACACACACACCAGAGATCAGGCCAATAGTGTCAACAGTTGACCAAATTAGTGTGACTTTAGCATTGTATATCTTTTTATGTAAATATGTATACTCCAGATGATGACCTTAATATTGAAAGCCAAAATATCAGTTATTCTTTTGGTTTACATTAAAGCAAAGTTATTACTACAGCATGGTAATTGTCTCTGTATTTTATTAAAATTAAATGTCTTTTTCCTCAACATATTTTAAACTTATACAGTCTTAAAATTTCCATATATCCACATCTGCAAAATCATCAAAAATATCTTCAAGTATTCTAATTACAAAATTGCATTCACCACCAGTAATAAACTACAAACTTACTAAAACATAAAACTACAATAGCTCAGACGAGTGTATTACTATGGATAATGTTGATGATAAATTTAACTGTCAATCAGGATGTAATACTTGCTATATTGGATAACAATAACTTGATATTTCCCTTGTGTATTACAAGAATGTGCAAGGGAATTATCAGCTCTTCTGACCAAACTGTTTAATTTAAGTCTCAGTACTGGGAAGGTGCCAAAGGAATGGAAAGAGGGCAAAATAGTCCCACTGCATAAAGGAAGCTCCAAGAGAGAAGTAGCAAATTATAGGTCGATCAGCATCTCAGGAGTGGTGTTTAAGGTAGAAATTGGTGAAAGACAGAATTCAGGACTGGATGGATAAGAATATGATACTTTACAAGTAGCAGGATGATTTTTTGAAGGGTTGGGCTTGCCATAGTAATTTTCTTACTTTTTATAATAAAGTGACAATCAATGAATCTGTTGATTTGGATTAGAGGATGGCTTGTGGACAGATATCAAAGACTGGTTTATAAAGGAGTTGAGTCCAGGAGAAAGCAGGTCCTCTGTTGTTTAAGTAGTACATCAGTGATATAGGGATTGGTTTGACAGGAAATATTCAGTTGTTTGGTGATGATGCAAAACTGGAAGAGTGATAGTCAATGAAGGTGATGTAGAGATCCTACACATTGACTTAAATAGACTGGCAGTATGGGTAAAGGCTTTCAGCTTAATGTGGCAAATGTAATGTGATGCACTTTAAGGGGGGCGGAGATCACAAGCTATGTCCTAAATTGATGAACTGAACTGCAGGAAATTGATGAGGCAAAGGACTTGGGGGGGGGTGATTGTGGATAGGGTAGTTGAAGTTTGGAGTGCATATCGCAAAAGTAGCGTGGTGGTGGTGGTTGAAGAACACACACACACCCTAACAAGCAAGGATAGAGAAGCTATTGTTTCCTTATATACAGCTTTAATAAGCCACATCTGGGCTACTGTGTGCAGATCTGGACATTCATAACTGGTAATTAATTTACGGAATTAACAACGCATATGAAGTATTTAATTAAAGATAACTTTAATGAATCACTTCTATATTTCGGCAATGTCACATTGCCATTTTCAGGAACATAAAGATATGGTATGTGCACTAAGGAACTAACAAAGTTAGTTCCTTAGTGCACATACCATAACTAACAAAATTTTTTGAGGATATTGATTTGAGGAATATGAGGAAAAATATGACCTTACTTCCTGTTACAGACCATATAAAAAGTTGGCATCCCTTATCCGCTCTACCAAAGACCAATCACTTCCCCTAGACCTACCTGGTGTATACCAGGTCTCTTGCAGCTGCAAATTGTCCTACTTTGGCCAAACAGGCAGAACAACAAATATCAGGATTTCAGAACACCAAGACTACATCCGGTTTCACCAGTACAGCCGCTCTGGGTTGGCAGACCATGCCTTAGATACCCACCATAAAATTTGTTGGAAGAAAACAAAAATAATCCATCGCAGCAAGTTTAAATACGAAAGATTATTCAAAGAATCTTCAGCAGCTCTAAAAAACGTTCCTAACCTCAACAAATTTGGGTGCATGTAACTGCCCCAAATTTGGGAGACTTTCATTATGAGAACTTCAGCCCAACTGCCAAGACTACCAAATTAGCCCGCAAGAGGGCACCATTAGGACTTTAGGAACAAAATTAGTTTCTTACTTTCTTCCTCATTTGCTTTGTTAGTTCCTTAGTGCACATACCATATCTTTATGTTCCTGAAAATGGCAATGTGACATTGCCGAAATATAGAAGTGATTCATTAAAGTTATCTTTAATTAAATACTTCATATGCGTTGTTAATTCCGTAAATTAATTACCAGTTATGTCTAACCAACGTATAAGTCTTACTACTAGAATCTGGACGTTCAGATTCTCTGAGAATGAAGTGGCAGAGAGGATCCAGAGGTGAGTGATAAGATTGTGTCAGGTCTGTGGAATGCTCCTTAGGAGAAAAGATTAATGGTCTGGGGGCTTCAAAAATTAGCAGATAGTTGAAAAGACATGGTAGAAGCATATAAGTTATTAAAGAAAGGCTTAGATGTTGGTTATACATGCTTACTAAATAACTTAAGGAAATTACAATGTACAATAAAATATACATTAAAATAAATTTTAAATATATTTCCAATATTTCGGCAATGTCATGTTGCCATCTTCAAAAGGAACTTACAATAAAGACTTGTGCATACAGGCAATAAACTAAACACAGTAAATGAGAACGAAGCGAGGTGGCTATTGTTTTCCTAAAAGTCCTGATGGTGCCCCCTAGCAGGCTATATAGATATTCTTGGCCATTGGGCTGAAGGTCTCCTGATATAAGCCTCCCAAATTTGGGGCAGTCTCATACAACCAAACGTGTTGAGGTTTGGCATGTTTCTTAGGGCTGAGGCTGATTCCATGAATAGTCTTTCATATTTGAATTTGCTGCAGTGTATTATTGTGGCTTTCTTCCACCATATTCTGTGGCATGTATTCAGAGCATTGTCTGCAAGACCAGAGTGGCTGTACTGGTGAAACCGGATGTAGTCCTTGTGTTCTAAAATTCTGATATTTGCCATCCTGCCTGATTGACCAAAGTAGGACAACTTTCAGCTGCAGGAGACCTGGTATACACCAAGTAGGTCTAAGGGGAGTGGTTGGTCTTTAGTGGAGTGGATAATGGATGCCAATTTTCTATATGGTCTGTAACAAGAGGTTAAATCATGTTTTTTTAAGATTTGGTAAAAATCTTACCTCAGAAAAAATTACCAAAATCTTAAAAAAACATGACTTATCTGCTCCACTAAAGACCAACCACTCCCCTTAGACCTACCTGGTGTATACCAGGTCAATTGTAGCTGTAAGTTGTCCTACTTTGGCCAAACAGGCAGGACAGTGAATATCAGAATTTCAGAACACAAGGACTACATCCAGTTTCACCAGTACAGCCACTCTGGTCTTGCAGACCATTCTCTGCATACCACAGAATACAGTGGAAGAAAGCCACAATAATACACCGTAGCAAATTCAAATATGAAAGACTATTCGTGGAATCAGTCTCAGCCCTAAGAAACATGCCAAACCTCAACAAGTTTTGGTTGCATGAGACTGCCCCAAATTTGGGAGGCTTATATCAGGAGACCTTCAGCCCAACGGCCAAGAATACCTACATAGTCCGCTAGGGGGCACCATCAGGACTTTTAGGAAAACCATAGCTACCTCGCTTCATTCTCATTTACTGTGTTTAGTGCCTGCATGCATGTGTCTTTATTGTAAGTTCCTTTTGAAGATGGCAATGTGACGTGGCCAAAATATTGGAAATATATTAAAAGTTTATTTTAATGTATATTCTATTGTACGTTGTAATTTCCTTAAGTTATTTAGTAAAAAAAAGTTATTAAAGAGATTTTATAGGATTGACACTGAAGACTTTTTTTCAGTACATGGCAGGAAGGGAGTGAATGAGGGGGTCACCCATAGAAATTGTGTAAGAGTGTGGTTAGCGAGGGTGTCAGGACTAGATTTTTGATTGGAAGGTTGTGAAAGGGTGGAATGGGTTGCTAGAGATGGTTGCGAGTGCTTGGTCAGTAAATGAGTTTCAGAGAGGTATGATAGGTATTGTGTGAATAATGACCTAGTGTATGTGAATAATAGGTCTCCCACAATGAGTCTGCTGACTTCATGGAAATCACTGCATAATAATAATAACACTTATGTTCATGGTTCTGATCTTCAGTTCTGCTGATGCTGAGTTCGAGTTTGTTCCAGTAGTTGAACAGTGAAACATGTTTCACTGTTCCTCTTGGATCCTGACAAAAACACCATTGGGTACTTGTTGCTCCCATGACTCTGAAAATTGCTTTTCATCAATTTATCTTTATACCCATGTTCCGAAGACTAGACACTACCTTAATCAGTCTTCTCTGGCCAGACCCATTCTAATATATATATATATCCTCATCCGCATGAAAACCAGGTTACCAAATCTATGCACAGTGACTATATGAGGCCTGATTAAGGCCTTATACAATTGAACCATAACCTATTTATTTCTGCATATCAATTTCCTCTGCATCATTGCCATAATCTGATGTGATGACTTTGCAACTTGTTCAGTGCAACCTTTAAACTTCTAGTCTCTACCAAGCATATACTTTGCATTTCATTCTTTGCTACCAAATTTCAGAGCTTTGTTTATGTCATTGGGTATCTCTCACAATGAGTTAAAAACTTTGCGAGAGGTATAATAATAATAACCATGTGAAAGCAAGGATTTACCATTAAATCAGAATGCAGAGAACCAAAGATCAGATTAGATCTTTGGTTCTGTGCATTCCATAAAGGCTATGTGAAAGTCCTCCCAGTTGTCCATAAACAAACCCTTCAAGAAATTATTATTATTATTATTAATTCTAAGACCCTATGGAGTCAAAAGACTCATCTAGGAGGTCCCTTTGTCATTCAAACAGCTCATCTGCCTTGCCTTAAACACATTCAAATTTTCTGCAGACACCACTCTCAGGCAAGGCATTCCAATCATTCACAACTCTGAATGCAAAAATCCTTCTTCTCATGCCCTGGTTCACACCCTCCTTATACAGCTTCCAGGGATGAGCTCTTGTTCTCCCCTGATCTTCCACCATTTTATGAAAAATCTCTTCAACATTGCTTTTATAACAACTACTTACCAACTTGTATGTGTCTGTCATATCACCTCTCTTCCTCCTATCTAGTAGATTTTGTAAATTGTATATTCTCAACCTTTCCTCATATTCAACACTTCAGAAATCAGAAACTATTTTGGTAAGTTGCTTCTGAACCCGCTTCAACATCTCTTCATCCTTTTGAAAACCAGGTGACCAAATTTGTGCACAATAGTTCATGTATGGCCTAATCAGTGCCTTATATAATAGAACAAGAATCTCCTTGCTTCTACAAGTCAGTGTCCCCCACATCATTCCCAGAATTTATTATGCTGTCCTCACAATTTTGGCAATGTGTCCTCTAAATTTTAGATCCTTATCCACCATGACCCCTAATCTCTTATTTCCTCCATCTCTAACAATATATCCCCACCAAGCATAAATTCTACATCCCATCTTGGTTTCCCAAATTTTAAAACCTTACATTTTGCAACATTGAACTGGCATCCCCATTCCCGTGCCCATTCAATCAATCTATTTGTTTTCTTGTAAGGCCACAACATCTGCTGTACTGTTCATAGTTTATCCCAACTTTGCATCATCTGCAAACAACTAAATAGTCCCATCCAAATCTTCGGCAATATCATTAACATACAGGTTAAACAGCAAGCCCTAAAACAGACCCCTGAGGCACACCAGTAGTGACTTTCCTCTTCTGGGATATTGTTCCCCAATACACAACTTGTGATACCTATCAGATAGCTATTCTCCAATCCAATGCACTACCCTAATACCCAATCCCCATCCCCTCTAGTTTGACTATCAACTTATCATGCAGCAATCTATCAAAAGCCTTTGCAAAATCTAAGTATACTACTGTGTATCCCTATCCTCTGTCCAATGACGCCTTCACCTTATTGTAATAAGTACATAAATAACTAAAACATGATCTCTCTTTAGCAAATCCATGCTGTTCATCAAAGATAATACTACTGTTGTCAACCCAACTCTGGATCCTAGTTTTCACCAGCCTCTCCAACACTTTAACCAACACTTTGACACAGATAGGCCTATAATTTTATGCTTGAGTTCTGTCACCTCCCTTATGAAGAGCAGTACATTCTTGCCTTCCTTCCACTCCTTTTGAACTTGACCCAGTGCAAGACTCATATTAAACAAATATGTCAAGGCAGAGGCCAACTTCCTGGCACATTCCTTCAAAACACGTAGTCAAAATGTCAGGGATCTCTGTTCTTATCCCATGTACAGTATTAAGATAATCTTAAGTTGTTTAGCCTCTTACATATGGTATTGATATAAAAAAAAAATTCTATTAATATCCTTGTAGTCAGTTTTGTTTTACCAAGTATGTATGCTCTGCATATATTAAACCTTTTTTTCTCTCTTTCAGGAGCTGATGGAAATCTAGTTGGAAAATTAAATGAGTTGAAAAAGAGATTAAAAGATGTGTGGAAGACAGCAGGCCAAATAGCTGTTAAAAGTGATGAGGTCAAAAATATTGGTGATGAAGGTGAAGAAAATATTACTATTGCCGAAGACATTATTCAACGAGCCAAGGAGGCATTGGCTCATGCTAAGCGTTTCTTAGAGACTGATGGTTATGATGCACTTCAGAAGGCAATAGAAAGATCGGACAAGTTTGGACAGCAATCAGAACAGATGTCACAGATAGCAAGAGAAGCTAGACATTTAGCAGATGAGTAAGTTCTAATTTAATGAAATCACATGTTCTTATATAGTGTATATAAATTAAATTATCTTTAAGTGATCATAGTGATGAATAGGTCAGTTGACCGTAATGCATAACATAATTTAAAATGCTTTTTAATTGCCATTTGACATTTCTTGTATGATATGAAAAATGGCAATGAAAGGCATTACAGAGCAATATGGATTTGTGTGAAGAATTTTTTCTGCTATATATTCAGTCAAATAGTACTACATCCACATGTGCAACATTCTAATCTTATTTTTTTTCTTGTTTCATATATTCTTTTTTTAAACACTCAATTTGATAATGGAAAAGTTTATTTCTCATTCATGAATTAAAGTTAGTAGTGAAGAAATTTTCTTTGTCTGTATTGTCGGTAATTAGCATCAGTACTGTTAAATTAGTGGAAGGGTCCCCATCTGTATGGGTGAAAGCTTTTAATTTAATGGAGAGGTTAGAAAAAAGAGGATAAATAGCTTTTTCACTCATTACTAAAACCCAAAATATATTATATAAAGTACCTTATGTCCTTAAATTGCTATCTGTTGAATTTTTTTTTCATCCCACGCATAAGAGGTACAGGGACCTGTATCTCTTGACATTTTTCTTAATGAACTGAAGTTTGAAGTTATTGGGAAACACATTATAAGGAAGTTTGTTCCTCATAATGTCATAATGCAATATGTTTGCAGTTGTACTAAAAAAGAATGTTGGGAAGCTGCTGCTATTGTATTAACAGGCCCAGCATTAAGCAGAGGAATGATGTTTGCCAGTTCAGTGGAGTACCTGGAGAAGACACATACAGCTAAAACATTGCATCTGTGAGATCAAGGTTGAAGGAAGTTTGTGAGGGATTGTCATCTTTGCCAAATTGTCTTCTCTGAACAGAATCAAGAATTTTTTTTAGGAGATTTTAGGTGCACTATCCCAAATGTGTGAACAGTATTCTAAGGATGGGTGGATTTATATAAGGTTAGTAGCTGGGTGGGTGTAAAATAGCTTCTTGAGTTGAAAAGAATGCCTGGATTTTTAGAGGCTGAACAGGCTATTAATGTGATGTGGTTATACCAGGAGAGACTGGATGTAAATACCAGGAGAGAGAGAGAGAGAGAGAGGGAGAGAAAGTGAGATCTGATCCTGTGGAGTATATTACTGAAGGTAAAGGAAGGTGAACTGAGATCCCTTTTGCAAGAGAAAAAGGCAGGAATGCATTGTGGTAGCATTGAAGGTGACTAGTTTATCCTTGTCCCACTGAAGGATGGTATGGAGTCAGTGTTTAAGGCACTGGGAGAAAGAGGGGTAGGAACTAGAATGGAGCCCTGAGGCACTCTTACATTGGGAGCAAAGCTTGAAGAGAGGAAATCATTCACTGTGAGATGTGGCATAATTATATATCTTATTACAATTATACTTTCATTAAGAACTTCACATTCTTAATTGCTCACATTCTTATTCCTTTGCATTTCCTGTTTGATTGCATCAGTTATCCACTTTACACAAAATTGTTCTATCTTTTTCATCTGTGGAGTGCTATTTGCCATTGCTGTTGAAAAATATTTCTTCACTCTCTCCATGCACTGCTGGCATTTCTAACTTGCAATTCTTCTATCCATGGAACTGCCCTAAACTGATTTCTAAGATTATTTTAGTCAGCTGCTTTATAATTCTTTTCTCCTTGAAACTTCTGCATGGCTGTTTAGTCTCCAAGTCAAAACTGCATGGTCACTCTCCTCTCACCATTGGAGAGACAAGAGTGACATCTCAGTTACAATCAGCTCCTCTGATGCAAGAACCAAATCTAAAGCTGTCATTCCTCATGTTCCCTCTACTACATGTAGCCTAAGACATTTGTCCTTCAAGAATTCCAGAAATTCAATTCCCTTACTACTGTATGCTGTTTCCTCTGCCCAATTTATACTGTTAAAATCTCCTATAATGATCACCCACTTTGCATTTGCCAAACTGATCTGCCTAAACATTTCCTGATTGTCACCCTCTGTGTTCTCTGGCCTATATCAACATCCCACTTGTCCTGCTTACCTCCACCTCACACCATTCACTTTCAAAACTATTAATACCATTTCCTTCCAAATTCTCCACACCGAGAGGACTCAACTCATAAGTGATACTCCACCATTCCATTTGCCCTTTATATTCTGCAGAAATATGCTATATCCTTCAACTTCTATTCCTATCAGGACATTATTTTCAGTAAACCAGGTTTCACTGATTTCAATAATCTTAGGATAGGCTGATGCTATCAATGCCAACAGTTCACTTCTTTTATTCCTTTTATATAAAGAATCTCAATGCATTGTCACCATTTCTGTACCTGTTGTTATTCTCTTTAGTCTACATAATTCTGCAATCTCCCATACATTCTTCCATTTCTCAAGTGACTATCCCTAAAAGAGGCTACCTCTCCTACCATTTGCCCTAACATCTCTAGTTTCCCTGCCTGAATACCCTTGACCTGAGAACAGTAATCTCTCCACATGCTTATGCTCTTCCATGTTCACTCTTCTATCCTCTCGTTCACACTTTTCTGCTATACATTCTTACCACCCAATTCACACTACTTCTCAGATCATTTTATTAATCATCACTATATTGCCATAGGCATACTCTCTATTGTTCCTCCAGGCAAGCACTCCTCTTAACATTCTGTTCTGCACACCAAAAAATTATCCATTCCTTCCTTGCTCACTTGCATCCTTCACTCTCCCTCCTCCAACATTCTCCCTCCTTGCTCTCTCCAACTTATCTCTCATCTCGCTCCTATACTCCCTCAACTTTCGCTCATTCCCTCTCTTTCCCTGATTTGGCTACTCTTTCTCTCCTTCTCTTACACTTTTTTGTTCATCTCATATCTGTCATTCTTTGAAGTCTTTTAATCTCTTCTTTCACATGAGTTAACTCATTTTTCACACCCTCCACTTCCTCTCTTCATACACCTATCTCCCTCTTCAAGCATTTTACTTTCACTTGAGATTCATTGACACATTTGGCATCATGCTTCATATCTTTCATATCTCCATTCATACTACCTTATATCAAGTTCATCACCACCTGATGCTTTCCTTTCTCCCTCTTGATCACACTGCTCATAATTCTCTCCTGCCAAACATGTTTTCTCAGTACCACTGCTGCCACTGAAACTTGAGCTATCTGAAATACTTATATTGAGATCATCCAACTCCTCCCACTGTCTACATTTCATTCAAACATGCACTCTTCTATATGTATTATACTTCATAAAATGTGATCTTTAAATGGTGATGGGCTAGATGATAATAAATCAGTGAGCAGAGATATGGTGGCTGCCATAATTGAAAGAACAAAAATGTACAATATACAAAGAACACACTAAGTAATATTCTAGAAAAGTACTTCAGGTTCAATAACTTTCAAAAGCGTACATGCCACACGTAAGACCAAACCAAACTAAAATTTATATTAAAGTTGTAATATATTACTAATAATTAAAATCTAAACTTATCTTTTTTTTCTTAGACCACACATTGCAGGAAACTGAACTGTTTACTTTCTACTAGTGATTCCAGTAGATGGTGAATTAGTAATTATGCATTATTAATATCACTTAATTGACATTCAGAATCCCTGTAAATCGTAGCATTAATTAGCAACAATAATACTTGATAAGGTGTCTATGTAGCACTGTGGAATCCATAATGTATTTGCATTCATAGTGCTAGACCACCAGAATTACTAAAAATAGAAAGGACATTTTTAAGACTGTAGAAGAATTCTATGGAAAACTGTATAGTAAAGACAATAATTGGGACACTAAAAATCAAACCCAAGGAAAAATCTTCAATTCTTGCCAGATGAAGTTATCCATGTTATCAAAAAAATTGGCCAAGGAAATTTTTTTTTTCATATAGTATTACTGCAGGCATCTTAACACTCCTAGTCCAGAGGTGGAGGAAATACATGCATAACAATGTGTTCACAGGAATGCTGTCTCGAGAAAGTGCTGTCCTTTGCTCAGCCATGTGAATTAACAGACTTCAGAAATGGTTTCAGCACCATGGATCACATACAAGTACTATGAGAACTAACAAAGATCTGACAAATACAGACTTCTACTCTGCTAGGCATTCATTGACTGCGAGAAAGCATTTTATTCCATAAGAACATCAGCAGTCATAAACTCCCTGAAGTCTGATGTCAACTAATTAGAATTATTACCATCATCTGTAAGAATGCAACAGCAACATTGAAACCTTTTGAAGACACAAAGCCTGTCAAAATTGAGAAAGGAGTATGTCATGGTGATATCATATCACCAAAGATTTTGAATGCAGTGAATTGGGAAAGAAAAGGAATCAGAATTATTGGAGACAACCTTACATATTTATTCTTTTCTGATGACATTGTTATTTTTGCAAATATGACACATGAATTACAAAACATGATTCAGGAACTAGCAGAGACAAATAAAGAGGCAGGACTGAAGATGAACTTGGCAAAGACTAAAGTGATGTTCAACAATGTTACAAATAAATTAGACATATATGTTGAGGATGTAATGTGGGAAAATGTAAATAACTAACATAGAGCAAAAGATTACAGATGATGACAGAATCAGTGAGAAATAGACAGGCATGTGAAACCAGCATGGATTGCATTTGGTAAAAACCATAATATCTTTAAAAGTACCTCTATGTCTGAAAAGTTTTTAACCAATGCATCCTGCCAATTCTTACCTATTATTATTATTTTACGGCAATTCCATGGAGGCTGGAAGCTCATCGTGGGAGACTCAAATAAACCATTATACACACAAATCCTATCATAACCCACCTTGAATCCATTCACCATCAGGGAACTTAACCAATTCTGTCAATCCATTTCATTCACTCACTACTCTTCATGTAAAAAATCTCATCCACACACACACACACACACACACACACACACCCCTACTAACCATACTCTTACACAACTTCCACGGATGGTCCTAGTTCTTAAAAGTTTATATCATGTTCCCTCTTTTCCACTTGTCAACTAAACTTTGTAAACCACAAACCTTCAACCCATCCTCGTAAGGAGTATTCCACAGACCTGTCACCATCTTGGTCACTCATTTCTAAATCCTCTCTACCACCTCCTGGTCCCCAAGAAACACAGCTGACTAAATTTGTGCACAGTAGTCAAGATGTGGCCAAATCATAGCCTTATAAAGAGGAATAATAACTTCCTTATCTTTACTTGTTAGCATGCTTTTCAACACCCAAGTAATCCTTTGAGCTATTTTACCAACTTTTGCAATGTGCCTTCTGAACTTCAACTCTTTGTCCACCATTATCCCTAAGTCCTAAGCCTCATCAATTTCCTGCAATCCAATACCATCAATATGATACACCATATGCAACCTTTTCAACCTGAAGTGCATAACATTAAATTGACAATCATTATCCTTTACCCACAATGCCAATTTATTTAAATCATCCTACAGAATATCTACAACACCTTTTATCAACTATTGCTCTCTCCAGTTTTGCATCATCAGCAAACTGAATATCTCCTCTTAAATTTTTCCCTATGTCATTGATATACAAATTAAAGAGTAGTGGCCCTAGTACTGAACCCTGAGGTACTCTACTAGTCACCATCGTTCTTCTAGATTCCACTCACTACTCTCTGGTGTCTGTCTGTCAGCCCCCCCCCCCCCATCCATGTTACTAGCCTCATATCCATTCCATCTGCTCCAGTTTTTGTAATAATTTTCCATGTGGTATTCTGTCAAATGCTTTGGAAAAGTCCAGCAGTATCTTGGTGTAGCCATTACCTTTATCTAATTCTGTTGTCACTTTATTATAAAATGTGAATAAGTTATTAAGACAAGACCTACCCTTTACAAATCCATGCTATCCACTATAGAGTGTCGCATATCTCTCCACCCACTGTTGTATTTTACCTTTCACCAACTTTTCCAATATTACTTTAACAATCATTCCTGATATATTAATTGGTCTGTAGTTTGCTACCCCCTGTCTTGAAGCCACCTTTATGCAGTGGTATTATCTTGCCCTCTTTCTACTCCCTTGAAACCCTGCCAGAACTGAGACTTAGATTGAACAACTTCTTCAGAGACAATGCCAATTCTCTTGCACATTTACATAATATATGGACTGATATGTCATCCAGTCCCACTGCTGCTTGTTTACATTCATATTTTTTAACATGCTGAACACTTCCTCTTCATCTATCTCAAAGTTGATATGCATATCCGTAACATCAGCAACGATAAAATCGCCACCTGGATGACCTTTGCAAAATGATCACTCAGCAACTCAAGAATTTCTTTTGGTTCAGTCATCTTCTACAGTAAGCATTGTTTAAAGTCATCCTATAATAGTCATTTTTCCTTTTGCTACATAACAAAAAAAAACTCTTTTAGGTTTACTTTGGCCTGTTTGGCTAATTCTCTCTCATAGTCTGATTCGGCCTTCCTTACCATACTTCTTACCTGCACTTTGTACTGCTCATGAGTATGCTGATCACTTTTTTTTCTTTATATTTCCTCCACAATGTTTCTTGCTTTATATCCCTGCTCATCTGCTTAATTCCAACTTGGTTTATCCTCCTCAACTTGAGTATGAGTCTGATACTGCTGCTACTCTCAAGCAATCTCTGACCACTTGCCATGCATTACTGACATTCTTTCCTTGTAGCTTCTCAAGCCATAGCACTGTTCCAAGATGATTCCTGAGTCTGTCATAATCACCAGCCTTATGGTTGAATATAAACTCCTTCTTGACAGAGATCTGCACATGTTTGGCAACTTTCCAGAACAACACTGCATGGTTGCTCTCCACAATTGGAGGCAGAGTGTCTACTTTGGTCATGGATATATCTTCTATTGCTATTATCAGATCCAACACCCTCAACCCCCTTGCTCCCCCCTCTGTAACATGTTGTTTCATGTAATTATCCCTTAGCAACTGTATAAATTCTACTTCTATCTTGTCATGCTCCTTTCTTCCCTTCAATCAATGTCCCCATAGTTAGTCTCCCATAATAATTGTTTGGCCTACACTCACTGTGCTAATCTGCCAATACATGGCATCGTCCTGTAGACCCTCCGGTCTATAGCAGCACCCAACAATGTATTTTGTCCTATTTGCCGCTCACACCAGACAGCCTGAACCAAACCATCTCCCTCAGCCTTAAAATCTTCTTTAACTTATAATTTTGTTGGTTGTAATTCTTCAGCTATCATCAGCAATATCCCACCTCCTGCCTTGTTCCTTCTATCCTCCCTGAAAATACAATACCCTTTATTTACATTCAATACCTGTAACTATATCATTTTCAGTCAACCAAGTCTCACTGATGCCTATAATGTTTGGGCAAGTCAAGCTGACCAATGCCAAAAACTCCTTACCCTTATTCCTGATACTTCTTGCATTTGTGAACATGCATTTCAACATTCCTTTGTACCCAAAGTTATCCTTGTGTAATGTCGTTACCAACCCGCTCAAATTGGAGACCTGTGAAATCCCATTCGGCATTGCATAATCATTACTGTACATATGCTCATTTATGACAGGGGTGGCCAAAAACATTTCATCCTCATTTCATCTTGATTTCATCCTCCCTAATATCTCCAGTTTCCCTGATTTTGCACTACCACACTTTCACTAAATAATACTTTCTCCAAACATCTAACTCCAAAAACATTTAAATGTAGTCCATCGGGCATATATAAGTTCTTTCATCTATCAAATTCACTTCATACATCAATAAACTGCACACTATTCCTCCTGCACAATCTTCTCATTGGCAATCATGGTCCTTCTCCTCAATTCTGTCCTATCATACCAAGGCAGCAGACTCTTACTCTTCATTTTTGCTTCCAGTAACAACTCTTTCATATCTTCTCTCATTGTATATTTCTCACTTTTCAAATCATTTGTGCCCGCCAAAACAATTAATTCATTTGCTTCTTTCTTCTGCAGATTTAAAGTTTCACTAACATCCTTTATCTTTGCATGGAAAACATGCTTTATTTTCTCATTAAGTAGACCTCTAATCATTGAATCCTCATACAATACTATCTTTTTTTTTTCTCTCAATTTCTCACACTCTTATGCTTTTCCCATTCACTCCTTCTTTCATTCCCCATCCTTGTGTACCACATTCCGATCATTTCTCCCATAGCTTAAGCTCACATTTTTTCCTGTGAAGAGCCTGCATAAACATGCAATTTCTTTCCACGCTAGCATCTCATCATCCACATTATTATTTTCAACTATTTCTTTCAAACTCTCATTTGTATTTTGTGTCATTGACTGCTTCCACTACATTCTCCACAACACTTTGACAATCCTGCCTTATATCCTTATTATCAATCACTTCTCTCTTGACTTGCATTTCTTATACTTGCTTATGAAATATTTCTGACAAATATTTTCTCCATTCTTGCTCTCATACCACAAACCATTCACTCTTGGCAATGAATACGTTAGACACATGCTACATTGCACTAAATCCTGCATGTTGATATTAGTAAACATCGATGTCTTGGTTGCCATTTTTCTTGTGCCCATCAGTGCCATAATGAATGATTCTGAAAGTATATCACTTAATAATAGCTAAACAACACCACTTAACAACACAGTCAAAAATAAACAAAATAAATACCACTAAATACATATAACGATATCACTAATATCTACTAAAAAATAATGACAACTGAGCAACACATGTACAGCATCTGCTACTGAGGATGATACTAGCACCCTCCCTATGGATGGAAGACCTGAATCCTTGCCCAGAAAGAGAGAGAGAGAGAGAGAGAGGGAGAGATCTAAAGGTCAGAGAGGCATAGAGAGAGAGATGTATAATGGGAATTGCAAGGAAAGATAAGAAACAAAATACATGGATAAGAGGAATGGCCAGAGTATTATTATCCATATGAAAACCCTATCTTACTTAAAATATCAATGGACAGGTCACATATTGCTAAAAGAACTGGCCAACATTGTTGGACTACAGAGATAATAAACTGGCTCCCCCAGAGACTGTAAAAAAGACCTAGGATGACTTTTGGAGGGGTGAAATCAGGAAATATATTGACATGGCATGGTAACAAAGCAGCCCATGACCAGACCATGTGGAGAAACCTTAGAAAGACCTTCATCCAGCAGCAGATTGAGAATGATTGATGATAACGATGATATCCACATATTTCATTCATCGTGTTTGTTACCATTATTTTGTTTTTGGTTTTTGTTCTGACAATATTGGAATCTTGATGGATAACTGACTAATTTCAAAGAAAATTGTCGATAGTAAGTAGTAATATATACTAAATCATATAGTACTATCATAGTATTATGTGTCCCTTAGAGGGTACTTTTTTCAGGAATTTGATGGATCAAAAATATATCCATATATTATTGATAGCTTTCGGTCAATAGTGTATGGTGACAAATTTTGTCACCATATTTTTGACAAATTATTTGCCATGGAAATTTTCAGTAACAAATAATTGCAGCTAAGATTTGATATTGTTAAAAGGAGCAATGTGCTTGTATTCCTTTTCTTTATGAAAAGTAATTTCATTTATTTATTTATTATTTATATTTTATTATCTATATTTTAAGACAATCACAAGAAGCTGGAGAAATTGAGGATCTTGCAAAGAAAGCTTCCAATACTTCAATGGAGGCTTACAGACTTGCAAGAGAAGCCCTAAAAACTCAAGATCAAACAACAAATGACATCTTTGCGTTAAGCCAAGAGTAAGTGGATTTAGTGGTTTTTAAATCAAAATTATTGATATAATAAAATGTTTCTTAAATAAAAAAAAATGTATATATACATTTTTGTTATATTATTAATATGTATTAATGTGCTGCACATATCATTATGGCATATATATACAGGGTGTTCGGGATAAATTTGACATATTTATAATTAATTATATTTTTCCGTAAGTTACATGTATTAACACACACTTCTCTTCATTTAAAAGTTTGGACCCTTCTTCATTCATATACAAGATGTCAGAAAGGATGGATAGCTGGAACCCACCTGAATCATGGAAGAGAATAACTTGTATCATGATGATTCGTGCCCGCCATCAAAATAAGGATATTACGACTGCTGCCCAATGCTCCCTGAATACAGTAAAAACAATCAGGCATGAACTAGAGACTTGCAATGGTGACTACGAGGATGTAGCAAGAAGAAAGATCCCTAGCAGACGATCTGATTGCGTTCGTACAGCAGAATTCCTCGCAAATCTGCAGGAACAGGTGTTGAAGAACCCTGGCATTGGAATTCGGGCTTTGTTCGTGGAGTTGCTAACTGTAGTCAAGCCCTGGATAACAAGGGTAGCCAATGGTAGGCCGTATGTATGGCAGCAGGATTCGGCCCCTTGCCACACCTCTGGGAAAAGTCAAAAATGGTTGTCTGAAAATTTCTACGACTTCACCAGTCCAAATGTTTGGCCTCCAAACTCCCCAGACCTTAACCCCATGGATTATTTTGTATGGGGCGCAGTTGAAAAAGACACCAATCGCACTTCCAGTAATACAAAAGCCCAGTTAATGGATAAAATTAAAACAGTTTTTGCGGCCCTTCCCAGGGAGACTGTAGCATCAGCTTGTTCGAGGTTCCGAAGCAGAATTGAAGCTGTGATCGATGCTAATGGTGGTTATTTTGAGTAAATCTTGTTGATAGTATTGTAATTAACTCTGCCTGTAATGTTTTTTTGTCAATTCATTAAATTTAATAGATACAAAGAAGATTTTCTTTTTCCTTACGAAACTGTCAAATTTATCCCGAACACCCTGTATATGTGTGTGTGCACAGTAGGTGCACATATTTGATAAGGCTTCAAGAGGTGATGGAGAGGATTCAGTGATGAGTAGCCAAGCTGTTGGTAGGCCTGTGGAATGCTCTCTATGAGGATGGATTGAAGGTGTGATTTGCAGAGTTTAGTTCACAGATGGCAGAGGGGAAGGACATGATAGCAACTTATAAGTTAAAAATAAGTTATAGAGATTCTATAAGAATTACATCATTCTATTGACAAAACATTGGACAACATTATATGCTGTATGGTCACTCTACTCCTCAGTGATGTGCCACACCAATCCTCACAAAGGGATTGCTGTATGATTTTCTAGAGGCTCCAATTCTCTGAAGACCAGTTACTACAGACATACCATTCATCCATCTCATTGAAGGTCTGTCTCTTCCTCTTTTTCCAGGGGCTTTACCTTCTATTACTGTTTTAAGAAATCCTACTTCCATTCTTTCAATGTATTCATAGTACTTCAGCTTTCTTCTCTCAGTATCCTTAAGGAGTCTTAAAGTCAAAATTATTATATATTAATAAGTTAAAAATTATCATACTTTGGACATATTATGTGAGCAAATGACAGTCTGGAGAAGATGATGATGATGATGCTTGCTAAAGTTCATGGAAGCAGGAGAAGAGGAAGACCAAGAATTAGATGGGTGGATGGAGTTAAAGAAGCAACTGGAATGCACATGGAAATTCTGAAAAATATAGCCAGGGACAGATCTGAATGGAGAACATATGTCCATAGAATCACCAGGAGTTGAAAATGACTCGATGGAACATGACAGCAACTAGTCATTGAATAAGAAACCTTTATGCAGATGTATGTAAACATCACTTGCGTAGCGTATATGCAGAATACTTGGTCAGAATACTTACATCATCATCACATGTTCTAGGAAATTATTTAAGAATGCTGCTTAATAATTGTCAATAGTATGATCCACAATTGAAAAAACAAAGGATCTTTTAGACTTCGATAAAGGGCTTGCCTGTCTGGTTGGAGTAATGATTTTGAAAACAGCAGAGCTGACCAGTTTCTCAAAAGGTGAGATATCGCGAGTGTTTAATCAGTGGAAAAATAACCCATTTTATTGGTTATTATTATTATTATTTAGGTCTCCAAGGAGTCAAAAGACTCATTGTGGGAGGTCCTTCCTAGGAAACACAAGTCTATCAAGACTCATCGTGGGAGGTCCCTCCTAGGAAACACAAAGTCTATCATACCACCCCTTAAACTCGTTGACCGTTCTTGCTCTCACCACTCTATCAGGCAATGCATTCCATGGTTCAACCACTCTCCATGCAAAGAAACCACTCCTCATCCTCTTGCTCACAGTTTCCTTTCATAACTTCCAGGGATGGCCCCCTTGTCATCACTCCTTCCCGCTGTTTAACCAAGCGAAAGAACTCCCCAGTGTCAACACTGTAACCACCTCTCAACAGTTTAAAAGTCTCAATCATATCACCTCTCCTATCCACCAAACTCTGCAGTCCACATTCCCTCAGATGATCCTCAAAACTAACATTGTACAGTCCTGAAACTGTCTTTGTTATTTGCCTTTGTACCCTTTTCCATAGTTAATTTATCCCCTTCAAATCCTGGGGACTAAATCTGAGAACAATAGTCTAAGTGTGGTCTGATCAGAGTCTTATACAACGGAATGATAACCATTTTATCTCTGCAGGTCAGTGTCCTTCTCATTATTGCAGCAATCCTCTGTGTTACCTTCACCACCTTTGCAATATGTCCCTTGAATTTCAGGTTTCTATCAATCATCAACCCCAGATCTATTCTCTCCCCTACTTCCTGCAGTATATCTCCTCCGATAGAGTATGGAGCATCCCATCGATGTATCCCAAACCTCAAGACCTTACATTTTGCTGCATTAAACGGACATTCATTTTCCCATCTGTCTAGCTTATTCAAATCCTCTTGCAGGACTACCACATCTGCACTATTACTAATAACCTTTTCCAGCTTCACACATGATCTGCAAACAACTGAATATCCCCCTGCAATCCACTGACAATGTCATTGATATAAAGGTTAAACAATATAGCTCCCAGTACTAAGCCCCGTTGGACTCCAATTGTAACCTCCTTGAAACTGTCCTACCATACACAACTTTCTGATACCTATCGGACAGCCAATCCTGACTCCAGTTGACCAACCTGACATCCAAACCCATGTGCTGCAACTTAAATATCAGCAAAGGCAGCCTGTCAAATGCCTTTGCAAATCCAAGAAAATGGCAGTGTATGCCTTTCCTTCATCTACTGCTCTTGTAACTTTATTATAAAAGGCTAGCATATTACTAGAGCATAAAACAAGAGCACCTCTTCATAAATCCATGTTACTCTCACAGATAACATTACTCTCATCTGCCCAATGCTGTATATGGTCCCTAACTAATTTCACCAAGATCTTAACAACTACGGATGACACACAAACTGGCCTATAATTAGACACTGTCAGTCTGCTACCGCCCTTATGCAATGGCACTATCTTACCTTCCTTCCATTCCATGGGCACCTTTCCAGCAGCCAGACTTTCATTGAAAAGCCAGGTCAAAGGCACTGTCAGTTCCCTAGCACATTCTCTCAAAACTACTGGTGAAATACCATCCAGTCCCACAGCTTTACTGACATTCAGAGTACTCAGTATTTGAAACACACTCTCCTCCTGTACCTCTAAACCTTGAACCTGTCCTATCTCTCTAGCATTAAAACTGACTACTCCAGGATGAAATACTCCAATAAAGTGTTCATTGAACAATTCTACTATATCCTCTGCATCAGTCACTCTATTCCCATTTTTATCCCACAATATCATTCTTCCACAGTCATTTCTCCTCCTACTAGTCATATATCTAAAAAATTCCCTAAGATTTTCTTTGGATCTTAGGGTTAATCTCCTCTCATTTTCCAGTTTCATCTTCCTTACCATAATAGTCACTCTTCTGGCCTGTGTCTTATACTCTTCATGCATCTTCACTTCTCCTGTCTCCTTATATCTCTTCCATAGCTTCTTTTTCACATGCAGTTCCTGTTTAATATTGTTTGACATCCACTTTACTCCAAATTGCATCCTATCTTTCACTTGTGGAATACAACTTACTATTGCTGCTAACAAATATCCCTTTACAATTTCCCAAGCACTAATAATATCCTGGCCTTCCAATTCCTCCCTCCATGAAACTTCCCCAAGTTGATATTTAAGACTATTATAATCACCTGCCTTATAATTTCACATACGTTCCCATCTCTCTGATACTCTTGCATGTCTATTCATCTTCCAAGTCAAAACCACATGGTCACTCTCTCCAACTGGTGGGAAAGATGTTATCTCAGTTATTATCAACTCTTCTGATGCTATGACCAAATTCAAAACTCTTGAACCTCTTGTTCCCTCTATTACATGTTGCCTAAGACATTTGTCCTTCAAGAATTCTAGAAATTCCATCCTCTTATTACTACATGCATTTTCCTCTTCCTCACTTATACTGCTGTAGTTAAAATCTCCCATAACAATCATTCTTCTTGCACTTGCCAAGCTCAACTGCCTAAACATCTTCTGTTCCCCACTCTCTGTGCTCCTTGGTTTGTAGCAATACCCCCACTAAATATCCTGTCTTGCCCACCTCTACTTCACACCATATGCTTTCAAAATCATTAGTGTCACTGCCTTCCAAAGCCTCCTCTCTTAGAAGACATAAGTTGTCAGTTATCATAAGCAGTACTTAACCACCACGCTTTCCCTTCCTATCCTGCCGAAAAATGCTGTACCCTGCTACTTCTATTCTTGTTATTATATCTTCTTCTGTCAACCATGTCTCAGTGATCCCAATAATCTTTGGCCATGCTGATGTTATCAGTGCCACCAATTCCTCTCCTTTATTCCGGATACTCCTGGTATTAGTATAAAGCATAAAAATGCCACTATTTCTATACTCAGCATGTGCCCTCTAGACTCCACAGGGCTCAGCGTTACCTGATATCATCCCCCTTCTCCCAAGTACCCTTTCCCACAAGAGGCCACCCCTGCTTCCATCCACCTTGGGCATTCTAGTTTCCTTGCATTGACACACTGACTCGTTCAGAACAGCAATCTCTCCAGATGCCTACGTCCTTCCTCATTCAAATGCAAGCAGTCTCTTGCATACAATTCCTCTCTGTCCTTAAACGCCCTCCAAGTATCCACATATTCCAAACCTCTGTTCTGATACATTGTAGCTATTATGTTATTCAATATGACTGCTCTTGCTCAGCTCGTCACTATCATACCTAAGCAACACGCACACTATCTTTCCTCTGTATCTTCTTTCGTACCACCTCAAGCAAGAATCTCATATCGCTCGCCACCCAATTAAATTACCTCTCAAGTCATTTGTTCCTAACATTACAGTCATCTCATCCACCCTTTAACCCCTCTTAATTGTAATAGCCACACTTTCTATCGTTCCTCCAGGCAAATACTCCTCATGCATCCTATCTTGCACACCATGGATCATTGAGTCCCCTTACATTACACTTCTTACCACCTTGTTCCTCGATTGCACCCATGTATCCCTAACTCTCTCTCTCTCTCTCCATCCTCTAACACTTTCTCTCTGTGTTCCCCTACTTCCTGACATTACTCTATCCCTGATTGCATTGCTCTCTTGCATTCTTCTCATTTTCTCTCTCTCTCCTACTGTTTCCATTCTCTCCTCTTCTATCATTCCCATAACTCTCTCTCATTTTCAAGAGGCATAACTAGTCCTAAGATCATCTGTCAGGAACAAAATCACTGTTGTCTGGGAAGGCTTGTATGGACAAACAGAACTTCCTGTGTGCAGCAATTGACCAAAACATTTAATGACGCCTGTTCCCAACCCATGCTCACCAAATACGCAGGGAATTAATTGAAAAGTATCAGTATTGGCATTTGCGTGCCTAAACAGAAAGCATTGATTTCTGTGAAAAACTGGAAAGTTCGTCTACGCTGGTGTTAGGCACACCATTACTCGACACTGGAAGACTGAAAAATAGTCATATGGTCTGATTCATGGTACATCTTGTTCTGTATTGAGTTGGCAGAGAGTTTGATGGGAGCCCCATGAAGCAATGAACCTAAGTTGTCTTGTGAAAACAATTCAAGATTCTGAAGGTGATGACTTTGTGTGGGACATGTTCTGTTGGTACAAAACAGGTTCCCTGTTATTGCCGGAATGTCAGGTGTCCTCTAAGAAATATCTGAACATTATTACCAGTCAAGTCCGTCCTGCAATGTTGACTTCTTATCCAGCAAGTGATGGTTGATTCATGAACAACAGTGCTACTGTCCATCACACAAGAATTGTTCAGCAGTGGTTCAGTGAGCATGACAATCTGAACCCTCATTGAGAATGTACAGGATATGTAAAAAAAAAAAAAAAAAAAAAAAAAAAAACAGATTCGGGAGCACAGTCCTCTTCTGTCAAATCTGAACCAGTTAAAGGACTGTCTAGTTAACGCCTGGTATATTGTTGATGTAGATGAAATCTAACACCTTGTGGAATCTATGCCAAACTGCATATGTTCTGTAATTTAGGCTAAAGGAGGTCCAGCACAGTATTAAATAAAAGTTTCTAATTCAGTGGCCATATGTGTACTATTGGTTTACAGAAAAACCTTTTGTGGGTGGGAGCCACATATAATAATAATAAAATAAAAAATAAAAAATAAAATAGGCAAAATTCTACTTGTCACAAAAAAAAAATGCCCAAGATTGACCCCATTTTTTTAATGGTATATTCCAGTAAGTATTCGTGGTGTATCATTGTCTGAAAAATATTTCCATTGTGGAGAAAGCAATTAATAATAGAAAGAACAGTAAAATCCACGTTGATATCTTGAAAAATATAATTTGTGTAATTAATTTTTTTTTACTAGAATTCCTTTCTATTACATATATTCTTCTGTGTTTTTTCTTAAATTTAATAAAAATAACTCTAAAAATCTTTTTTTTTTTAACTCTAAAATATCTGTTTTGTCCGCTGCAGCTGGCAAAAACTACTTGCCATGTGACAGTATGTGAGCATATTTGTCAAGCCCTGTTATATATATATATATACTATATATATTAATATAAGGAAATATTAAGAAGAATAGAAATTGCTAGATCAACCTTCATTAGCATAAAAACATTCTGACCTCAAGGGAAATTCACACAAAAACAAAATTAGGCTGTCCAAATGCCATGTATGGTCAACACTGTTATATGGAGTAGAAATCTGGACAGTATCAAAATATTGTGAAAATAAACTAAAAGCCTTTGAGATGTGGATCCTCAGAACAATTCTTAGAGTCCCATAGACTGCCAAAAAAAAACTAATTTAGAAATATTAGAGATGATTGGAGAAGGTGGGAACTTGAAAACCATTGAAAACCATTAAGAAAAGGAAAACCACCTACCTTGGTCACATACTGAGGCATGAATCCCTACAAAAACACTTATAGAAGGAATGATACAAGGAAAAAGAATAAAAGGAAGACAAAGAACTGATTGGATGGGAAATATTAAGGACTGGACCTTTTTGTTCTATGAAGAATGTAAAAGAGAAGCATAAAACTGTACATGAAAGCTCATGGTAGTCAACCTCCTGGAAGGAGATGACATCTTACAAGAACAAGGATATATGAAATGTGGGCTTCAGAAATTATATATTTTTGTTTGATGTTAAATCCTGTTATAGTATTATTAGCAGACTTCTAAGTCAATAAACCCATCACAGAAGATTCCACTCAACCAGTAACATATCTGCCACTATATATTAATCTTACTCACACTTGCAGCATCCTGTAGCAATCCATACCACTCTGAATTTATACAATATAGTACCACATTTATCATATTTGTAAGACAGCTATTTGTTCTTCCTCTAGGCAGGAGAAATACTCCATCCTATGTATAATTCCTTCTGTTATTAATCTGGTAAATCTCTTCCTCATCCTAAGCATTTATATCATATTATCTCTCCTTTGCTTATCCACCAAACTTTACAGTCCCCCTTAATTAACATTCCAGAATGATATTGCTTTAGTTGCTTGTTTCTTGATCTTTTCTGGAACTTCCTTATCACTATAGAAACTGTTGACCAAAGTTTTGCACAATAGTCCAAGTATAGTCTTCTCAAGACATTATTATTATTATTATGTGACACCTCCAGGGAGTTCAAAGACTCATTGAGGGAGGGCACCTACTCTACAGTTCTCTGTCTCCACCACTAAATCCACCAACTACAACGAACTGCAACTACCATCATCATCTACACCGCCACTAGTATTTATCACAGACAATCACAAACATCCATGCCCATGGCAGGATTTGAACCTGCAGCCTTTTGGCTGGAGAGCAGATATGCTAACCACTTGGCTAACCAGGTTGGCGAATAGTGGTAGTCATTTTGAGGCAATATGGTCTTAGATAGAGGTGAATAGAATGAAATACTTTGTTGGATGCTGCTATAGAACCTAGTAATGTGGAGGGTAGTGCCAGGAAATGTATAAGTCAAGCAAATAAGAAAAGGGTGATCACTATGGGGCAATTTTAATTATGACAATATTGTCTGGGATGATGAGGTAGCAACTGGAAGTAAATAAAATTAATTTTTCAAGTTTTAAGGAACAACTACTTAAGGCAGCATGTCACACAGGGCACACAAGGATTGAGTTTCTTGGATTTCCTCTCATCACAGGATGCTATTATAAATGAGGTGTCAAATTTCCTTTCAGTTGGTCAGCGTGACCATGAAGTGATTACCTTGGGTGGTTGCTAGCCATGTGAGGATTTCTGTGAGGAAAGAATATGTGGAACTACAAGACTGGTGATAATGAGAAGCTCAGGATACAGCTTGCAGCTGTAGGTAGCATGAAATGAGGAGTTAGGTGGAAAGATCGGTGTCGCTTAGGTGAGACTGAAGAACTATATGGTATAAGCAGTGTCTAAATGTATTATTTCATTTAGACAATTCACCATGTTAAGCTAGGTGTAAATTGGATGAATGAAGAGATTATGCATGCAATACAGAGGAAAAAGGCATTATGGAAGAAACTTAAGATGAGTGGTAATAATCATTCCATGAGGAATACGAATATCAGGCAAGAAGGATGACTTGGTTGGTAAGAGTAGCAAATGTGTACTATCAGCAGTTAGCTAATGATGCCAAAAAAAAAAAATCCTAGTTAGTTCTTTTGATATGTAGCCAGCAAAAATAAGAATAATAATGGTAGGATGGCACTGATTGGAGAAAATGGTATAAGGACAACTGCAGCAGAGGATATAGTTGACATATTTAATGAGCAGTTCATAAAGATCTTTCAACCTTAAGAGTAGCAAACGTGTACTATGTGCAGCAGCTACCTAATAAAGCCAAAAAAAAAAAATCCTAGTGAAACAACAATCTCTCTGCTGCATTCTCTCTCCTCTGTATCATGACTTGAGTTCATATACAGAGATATTGTACTGAAGAAATAATGGCTAAACTGCATTATTTCTTCAGCACTTGTTATCATGCAGTGTTTAGGAAAAAATGAAAGCTGAAAACCAAATGGATAAACCAATTCAAATTTCTTACTTATAGGAAAAACACAGGTACATCTCATTAACCGTTATCAACACTAATTAACCAACTCTGTTAGAGTAATTTTTTTTTTTTATTTAGAACTTCATATTTATAACATGTAAGATTTATAACCAGACTGCTAGCTTCTGTCTGCCACATATAATGAGCACATAAAAACTTGAGGGGGTGGAGAAACACATAGCATCTCATTCTCCATCACTAACTTATAAATTTTGATTATCCTTATCATCTTTCTTACTTCTTTCTTTGTCTATGATCTCTTATGCTTTTAAGTGTCAAGATTTTGCCAAAGAGATTTCCATGCCGTCCTGTCCAAGGTTTGTTGTTTTGCTTCTTTCCAGTTAATTCCCTTCTTTTCCAATTTTTCTTTAATTTCCTTTTGCCAACCTTTCCTGGGTCTGCCTATGTTTCTTTTTCCTATTTTCTGGCTTTCGTATACAGTTTTTGCTATTCTTCCTTCTTCCATTCAATTAAGATATCCAAACCATCTCATTTGGGCTTGTGTTATGAATTGATTCAGAGGTGCAACTTGAAGGCTGTCTCCTATGGTTTGATTTCTTATTCGGTCTAATCTTGTTTTTTGTGCCACTTTCCTGAGATATTTCATTTCAATTGTTTGTAGTTTATTTGTGTTTCCTGTTGTTAAACACCAAGACTCGCAACTGTATGTTAATGTTGGTAGAAACATTGAATGGTACACTACCATTTTGGTATTCTGGGTGACTTATTTCTTATCTAGGAGTGGGCCTTTCATTGCATAGAATAGCTTTGTTCCCCCTCTTATCCTGTTGTTAATTTCTGTGTCTAGTCTACCATCTTCTTGTATATATGATCCCGAGTATTTAAAGGAGTGAACTTGTTTCAGTTGATGATTCTCTATTTTTATTATGTGTTTTTGTTGGTTTCTAGATATGATCATTGTTTTTGTTGGTTTCTAGATATGATCATTGTTTTAGTTTTAGTTATATTTATGGTCATATTCCTTTTCTTTGTTTCTTCATACCAAATGTTGATATTGTACTGCAGTTCTTCAGCTGTATTTGCTAGAATCACTACATCATCTGCAAAAGCCATGTGTGCAATCCTGGTTTCTTTCAAGTTCCTGTATCCTAGGTGGAACTTTTTTGTTTGGCATGCCTTTAAAATTTCATCCATTACTACGACGAAGAGAAGAGGGCTGAGGATACAGCCTTGCCTCACTCCTACATTTGTTTCAAATTCTTTTGATCTCTTATTACAGGTTCTTACATAATTTCTATTACTTTTGTAGAGGCTTTGTATGGCTGCTATTAAGTTATCTTGTATCTTGTTTTTCTTTAATGTTTACCATATTAAGTGTCTGGGAACTCAGTCAAAGGCCTTTTCAAAATCTGTAAAACATGAATGTAGTTCTTTTCCATATTCCAATGTTTTCTCTGATATTTGTCTAAGACTGAAGATAAGATCCTGCGTGCTTCTATTTTTTTTGAAAGCCATATTGCATTTCATCCAGTGTATCCTCTATTTGATTCCTAAGCCTCGCTTCTAAAATACGGGCATATAATTTTCCTGGAATGCTTAAAAGCGAAGTTCCTCTATGGTTTTCACATTTGCGGTTGTCTCCTTTCTTAAATATAGGGATTATTATAGCTACTTCCCAGTCTTTGGGAATAATTTTCTTTTTCCATACAACATTGAATAGGTGTAAAAGAAATTTTACACCTATTCAATGGCTTTCGTTCCTAAATTTTTTACTATTTCTGGTGTTATTTGGTCATGGCCTGCTGATTTGCCAGTTTTATTTTATTTATTGCTACTAACAGTTCATTTGCATGAATTTCTTCACTCTGATCTTCTATTTTGCATGTGTGTCTTGCTCTTAGGGTTCTATTTTTTCCATGTCCTGCATCTTCCAATAATTCTTGAAAGTACTGTTCCCATCTTTCCATGATGTCTTCGGAATTTGTAACTTTTTATCCTTATTTTTGATAAACTTTATGGGGCATTCTTTCTCTGACCTCATTCTTCTTAAAACATCATAGAAGAGTTTTTGGTTTCCTTTAAAATTTTCTTCTAAAGTGTGTCTGAAGTCTTCCTAGCATTTTCTTTTCTCTTCTTTCACTAAGGTTTTAACTTTATTTCTTTGGTTGTTGTATAGTTCTCTATCAACCTGCAGCTTTGATGTTATATATCTCTTCCATAATTGCTTTTTCTTTTTAATTTCTTCTTTTAGTTCTTCAGTCCACCAGGGTGTTTTATGTTTCTTCTGTTTATTATTTAATGATACACCAGAAATTTCTTTGCTTGTTTCTAGAAGAAGTGTTTTGAACCTGTACCATAGGTTTTCTACATCTTTGTCTTCATATATCTCTTTTTCTACTTCTTTCATCTTCTCTTCTATTTTACTTTTATACTCAATGGCTGTTTCTTCTTTCTTTAGTTTGTAGTTCTTTATCTTAACATTTATTTCCTTGCTACTTTTTCTACATTTTTCAACTTTTATTTTATGGATTGTTTCCAATACTAATAAGTAGTGGCCACTGCCTATTTCAGGACCTCTACAGACTCTTGCATTTTTTATATACTTCCAGTATGATCTGCTTATGATGGCATAGTCGATTATAGGTTTTTCATTTCTACTGGGCTCTTCCCTGGTAAACTTATGGATTTCTTTATGCTTGAACGTAGTATTTGCTATTACTAAATTATTTGTAAGGCAAAGATTTATTATTCGTTCTCCATTATTATTCCAGGTCATTTCTCCTTGTGATCCCAACACTTGTTTCGTTTCCTCATCTACTTGATTCCCTACTCAGCCATTAAGGTCTCCTAGTAGTATGATATGCCCTTGAACTTCTTCAATTGTTCTTTTTAAGAGTTCGAAGAATTCACCTTTAATTTCTTTATTAGCATTATCGTTTGGGCCATAAAATTACAGTGAATATTTGGTTGTCTGATTTAAAATCTATAATGATTGTCAACAACCTTTCGTTTATTAGCTGCCATTTAGTAATATATTCTTTAAGATCTGGTTTAATTATGCAAGCTACCCCTTGTTTTTCCCATTCTCTTGGGTTTACCCCTGAATAGAAAAGTATATACCCATCTTTCATTTTTTGGCAACCTTGACCTTTCTTTTTTGTTTCTGTGACTGCTAGCAGATCCGATCTTGATTTTTTAAATTCATCTATTAATTCATTTTCTTTTCCATGTAGACTTTTAACGTTCCATGTTCCATATCTCATGTACCCTTTTCCTCGCTTTGTCGTTAACCATTTAGGCAGTTCGGCTATCTCTTTGTTATTTCTTTTAATGGGTGAAATTTTGAGGTGTGCAGGGGATTAGCCTTCAGCACCCGAGTCTGGTGGTGGGGCTACCACCTTCAAGGTCCCCAGACCAGCCTATGAGGGAAGTGCTATCCTGTTGGTCCGTGGGAGGTATTTTATTTCCCTCCTACCCTTCATAGTAAACTATGACGAGCATTCCCTGATCTGCCACCAGGGAACACGCCCAATGGGGGTTACAGGTGTCCCCACACGGGTATCCTTATCATGCACACTGATAATGTCCTTAGATGTTTATCTGATTTTCACTATAGGTATCTGAAATTCTCCATGCATTAGCAGTTACATAACTCATGCTGGCAATAGTAGCACAGCAGCAATTTAACTACACTGGCTTCTGCTAAGTACATTTCTATCACTGTGACATAACTCTAGTGTACCAGAATTGTTGATTCACCCATATCTTCACAGAATATCCCAAAGCTATTAGATGTACAGTTAAAACCATGGATTTAATGAGAGAATGATATTTTGGCAAATATTAATATTCAAATTACTGTAATTATAACTACTGAAATAGTAATACTTCCTTACAGTGCCATTTCCATGCATATTGCCCCCCCCCCCCAAAGTGCCACTAGTATTTTAAACTGCATGCTAAAAAAAATCAGCCATTAATCTACACGTCAATAGAACACAATTTTATTTATTGTTACCAGTGCACTTGAGTTATCTGTGAATAATAGTGATTTCTTTATTAATATTATTATAGCTAGTTTGATACTTCATTTTTCATTTTATTTGTGTTCTCCACACAGAAAATAATTTGTATTCTGTTATTCTACTTCTATCCAATCTCTTCAGTACTTTAACTGCAGCTGTAGAAATATAGATTAATCTGAAATTGGAAATTATCAGAATCACAAATCAGGCATACTATATTGTATTGTACTGGTTAAACTTTGCTTCAGAAGGTGGAGAAGGCAAGAGATTATTTAATGAATAAGAAGTTGCAATTCAGGGCATATATGGCAAAAGATGTGAAAGTTACTCAGAGAATTTTTACCATAATGCAAAGAATATTGACATAATAGCAAAAAAATGTGATAGTTGTGTTTTTATAAGGCACTGAGAGGAACCTAGTAAATAGATGTCAGGAAAATAATCCCTGACAATAGGGGGCACAACAAGAGATAATCCCTGGAAGTTGTACCATGATCATATGAGTTAGGGAGTGAAAAGTAGATATTTTTGCATGAAGAGCACTAATTCAGTAGAAAGCAATAGAATGCAGTTGCTTTAGTTCATGGTGAGAGTGCACCAGTGCTGAATGTGTTCAAGACAAAATATAATAAATATTATGAGTTGTAGAGTGTTTTACTTCCTATGCTAGTCCAGCAGTATCATGGTGCAGCCATTTCCTTGGATAAAAGAACTGGCTACACCATGATACTGCTGTACTTTGCAAAAATATTTGACAGAACACTGCTTGGAAAACTATTACATAAGTTGGAGCAAATGGGAATGTATGGGAGGCTGGTGGCACTGATGGGGGAATGGCTGACAGACAGACATCAGAGGGTGGTGTATGGTGGAGTGGAATCAAGGCAAATGAGGGTGACTAGTGGGGTGCCCTGAGACTCTGTACTAAGACCACTACTGTTTAATTTGTGCATTAATGATATAGTGGAAGTTTTGAGGGGAGGAGATATTCAGCTGTTCACTGATGTTGCAGAACTATGTAGAGCAATAGAATAAAATATTTAGTTGGATGTAGTTATAGGCTTGGTAATGTGGATGGTAGTGACCATGAAATGTATAATCAAATTAGATAAGTAAACAAGAAAACTGTGATCATTATGGATGATTTTAAATATAGCAATATACACTGGGATGATGAGATAGCAACTGGAAGTAAAGAAAATGAGTTTCTTGAGTTTATGAGGGACAAGTACCTCAGACAGTATGTAACAGAGGGTATACAGGGATTGAGGGTGTTGATTTGATCATATCATTGGAGGATGTAATTATAAATGAGGTGTTAAATCACTCTCCAGTTGGTAAGAGTGACCACGAAGTGATTACCTGGGTGGTTGCCAGCAGTGTGAGGACCTCTGTGAGGAAAAGATATATGTGGAAATAAAAACGTGGTGATTATGAGGAGTGCAGGAGACAGCTTGTAGAGATGGCATTGAATGAGGAGTTAGCTGGAAAGGAGATCAATGCAGCTTGGAGGGATTTTCAAGAACTGTCTAGTAGAAGCAATGTTTAAATGTATTCCAGGGATGAGAAGGTTAAATAAGGTAGGTGTGAAATGGAGAGATTAAGTATGTGATATAGAGTTAAAAGGCATTATCAAGATAGCATAAGATAAGATAAGTGGCAATAATCAATTCCATGAGGATTACAAAAAACAGGCAAGGAGGGTGACTTAGTTGGTAAGGTTGCTAAAGTGAAGTATGAGCAGCAGTTAGCTAATGAAGTAAAAAAATAATCCTAGGAGTTATTTCGATAAGTAGCCAACAACAACAAAAAAAGATTCTGGAAGAATGACACTGATTGGAGAAAATGGTATAAGAACAACTGCTTATACCATTTTCTCCATAATGCTGAGGATACAGTTGAGATACTTAATGAGCAGTTCATAAAAGTCTTTCATTCTTGTGAATATGTCATCATGGAGAGTTTGAGAGCAGTTGATTTCAACTCCCCATATACCTCCTGCTCACTTACTGACTGTAAGTGAGCAAGAGATATATGGAGAATTGAGCAAACTTGATGTTAATAAGGCTTTGGGACTTGATAATATATCACCGCATATTTTGTAGAAATGTGCCAGGGAGCTGGCACATTTCTACAAAATGTGCCAGCATTTTGTAGAAATGTGTCATTATGTCAAGTATCCTGCCTTGGCGTAATTGTTTAAAATGAGTTTTGCACTGGGTCGAATTCCAAAGGAGTCGAAGGAGGGGAAAGATTGTGCCATTTCATAAAGCAGGTCATAGAACTCAGCATCAAATTATAGGCCTATCCGTGTGTCAGATGTTGTGATTAAGGTGTTGGAGAGGCTGATGACTAGGATTCAGAATTGGGCTGACAACAGTGGTATTATCTTTGATGGGCAGCATGGATTTGCTAAAGGGAGGTCATGTTTTAGTAATCTGCTTACTTATTACAATAAGGTGAGGGCTTCATTGGACAGAGGAGAGGGATACACAGTAGCGGATGAGGTTGGATATTAGATTATTGCATTGGATCGGAGAATGGATATCTGATAGGTATCAGCAAGTTGTATACTGGGGAGCAATATCCTGGAAGAGGAAAGTCACTATTGGTGTGCCTCAGGGGTCTGTTTTAGGACTTGCTGTTTAACCTGTATGTTAATGATATTGACGAAGATTTGGATGGGAATATTCAGTTGTTTGCAGATGATGCAAAGTTGGAATGAACTATGAAGAGTAGAGCAGAAGTTGTGGTCTTTACAAGAAGACTTGAATAGATTGAGTCAATGGGCATGAGAATGTGGATGGCAGTTCAATGTTGCAAAATGTAAGGTTTTAAAATTTGGGAAACCAAGATGGGATGTAGAATTTACACTTGGTGGGGATATATTGTTAGAAGTGGAGGAAATAAGAGTCTAGGGGTGATGGTGGATAAGAATCTAAAATTTAGAGGATTTGCCAAAATTGTGAGGACAACATAACAAATTCTGGGAATGATGTGGGGGGAACACTTACTTGTAGAAGTAAGGAGATTCTTATTCCATTGTATAAGGCACTGATTAGGCCACATGAACTACTGTACACAGATTTTGTCACCTGGTTTTCAAAAGGACGAAGAGATATTGGAAAGGGCTCAGAGGTGACTGAGGTAGGCTCTGATCTCTGGAATGTTGAATATGAAGAAAGGTTGAGAAGATGCAATCTACAGAGGCTAGCAGATTTGAGGAAGAGGGGTAATATGATAAAGACTTACAAGTTATTAAAGGTTTGTTATAGGATCAATGATCAAGAGGTTTTTACAGAAAATGGTTGGAGATCAGAGGAGAACAAGAGGTCCCTGGAAGCAGTACAAGAAGGTTGTGAACAGAGGAGTGAGAAGCAGGTTTGTTGCATGCAGATTTGTGAATGATTGGAATGACTTGCCTAAGAGTGCGGTGTCTGTAGAGAATTTGAGTGTATTTGAGCCATGTTATGATGAGCTGTTCATATGACAAAAGGATCTCCTAGATGAGGATTTGACTCCATGGGGTATTAGGGTAAAAATAAAAATAATATTAATAATAATAGGGTTATGTAAGAGTCAAGGCTGTATAATTAAGAGGAAACCTCCACATATCCTTTAAAGGAATGCAGAGAACCGACCAAAGCTTCTGACCTAATGTTGAATCCTCAACTTCTCATGGTGCACCCTGTTAGGTATGTACCTGGATACTGAACGAACGAGGATGGGCTGGCAATTTGGAACTTAGCCGACCAAATTGTATTCTTATTAGCTTAAACTAAAATACAAAATGATGGTACAACATGACAAAATTTCATGCCAGCTGGGGGCGTCGCACGGTTAAACAAGGCCCCCGTTGTTTTGTCCAGGGAACCAGGGCAAACAGTGAAAAGTCAGCTACTGGAACAAATCGGAAAACACACCCCAACTCAACATCATCAGAGTTAAAGATCGGTACTATTAACATAAGAAGTCTGAATGGCAAATAAATGGAGCTAGCTGAGGAATTAGATAAGTACCAGATCGACATAATAGGGGTGACTGAAACAAAAAGACAAAAACTGGTGAGATCTTTCTGAGCAATAAATACAAAATGTTATATTCAGGCAATGACAATCAAGGAAAGAAGGAGTAACCATAGTATTTAACACTAAATACGAGACTAATCTTCTTGAATGGCAGGCAGTGTCAAGTAGAGTGATATGGGGAAATATCAGAATGGGGAACTGGACAATGAAATTTATTGGTGCCTATTGTACCACAGAAGGTTCTACTAAGGTAGAAGTGGAGGAATTTTTTGAGGCTTTAGAGAAAGCAACTAACACAATAAAAAAGGAAAAGTTGGTGCTTGTTGGGGATCTAAATAGCAGAGTAGGAAATGATTGTCAGACATACAAAAATATTTTGGGAAAATTTGGAGAAAAGAGCAAAACTAATAATAATGGCAAATACCTGTTGGATTTCTGCTCAGGACATGGACTGGTTATTACTAACACCATGTTCCTGCATAAAAATGTGCACAAATTCACATGGAGAGAAGAGGCAAGGAATAAGAAAAGTCTCATTGACTATGCTATTTTGATAGTGATGTTTTCTCCCTGGTGCAGGACACCAGAGTGTACAGAGGATTTGAAATTGGAAGTGATCACTATTTAGTCTTGAGCAGGATAAAATTGAATTTCATATTGAAAAGAATAACATGTAAGAAAGTTTTAAAGCAAATAAAAGTTGAGCAGCTCTCTGATGTGAACTGTAGACTCAAATACACAATCATTATTCAAGAAAAAATGAAAGAGTGTGATAACAGGAACCAAACCTTGTAGATTCAGTGGCAAGCCTTGAAGAAAAAAAATTGATTGATTCAGTCAGAGAGGCATGTGGTGAGGTTGTCTGCAAGGATAGAAAAATCAGAACTCCATGGTGAACACAGGAAGTTAAAGAGGTTGTGAAGGAAAAGAAGAAAGCATATCAAACGTTCCTGGCGAATAAGTCAACTTGTGCTCTAAGAGAATTATTATTATTATTATTTTGGGCAACTCCAAGGAGTCGACAGACTCATTGAGGGAGGTCCTAACATCATGTCAAAAACTCATATTTATAAATTTAGGGGCACAAAAACACACATGTTGAACAGATTATTTTATTAATTACTAATGAAATAAAACTTGACATTTCAACCCCTGTATCAAGGTCATCATCGGAAGGAAACAGGTATATAAAGTGTACAAGTGTATATTCTAAAGATCCTCTTCCACACCTAGCCCACCCAGGGGTATACAAAATACAATGACCATGTAACATACCATACATAGGGAGAAACAGGGTGAACTATTCCAATCAGACAAGACGAACACAAACGGCACATTAAATACCTCCATTTTTGGAAAACAGGCCTTTCTGACCACGCACTCCAAACATACCACAGAATTGATTGGGAAAATACCAAGTCCCTACACCTCACCAAAACCTGGTTTGAGAGAAAATTTAAAGAGTCATGTAAAATGCTCAAACACAACCCAAATCTCATCAAAAATGATGGCCTAACCATTTCAAGAATGTGAAGGACCCATCTACAACCTGTATAACAACCTAAACTAGCCATAGAAAAATCCCACTACATGAAGACAACCTGGTGAAGTGTTTGTAACATTCAACAGCAACTGAAAGAAATCATATAACAATCAGAACTGTACAAATCTAGAAGAATATTAATACCTGAGGACTTGAGCAGTTTATTGTAGTTGTATTTATTTATTTATTTATTTAATAATTTTTTAAAATTTATTTTAATTTAATTTATTTTATTTTTTATTTTTATTTATTTATTTAATAATTTTTTAAAATTTATTTTAATTTAATTTATTTTATTTTTTATTTTTATTTATTTATTTATTTATTTTTATTTTATTATTATTATTATTATTAATTTTTTTATAATCACTAGAGGTCAGGCTAAGGAAAAGGATTAATTAACTACGTAGATTTAGTTTACTGGTATACAGGGCTAGAGCATGTAGCTTGGTTACTTATACACTTGTATCCTTCCGATGATGACCTTGATACAGGGGGTCGAAATGTTTTATTTTATTAGTACTTAATAAAATAATCTGTTCAACATGTGTGTTTTTGTGTCCCTAAATTTATAAATATAAATGCTGATCACCGTGTAACCTTAAAAGAAAGAATCATGTCAAGAACAACTATTCGACATTCACACAGTATCTATCATATGTCGCCTTGAACTCATTCACGGTCATAGCACCCACAACAGACTCTGGCAGCTTATTCCACTCATTCACCACTCTCCAAGTAAAAAAACCTAGCTCTAACACCCCTGCTAACCACATTCTTGCCCAGCTTCCATGTATGGCCCCTAGTGCTCCCACCACCAGTCCTATTCTCAAAAATATCTTCTGGATTAATCTTATAGAAACCCCTTCAGTAATCAATCATATTACCCCTTTTCCACCTATCAACTAATTTTTGCAACCCACAAATCTTCAACCTGTTCTCATAAGGTTCATTCCACAGACCTGCTATCATCTTGGTTACAGAGACAAATGTAATAAAGCTAAACACTGTGTAAAACTAGCTAAACAAAAGTCATGGGAGGACTTTGGTAAGAACATAGAAAATAAATATCAAGAAGGTGGCAAGATATTCTGGAAGCTGTTGAAGAAGCTCAGAAATGGAGGAAAGAGTTCTGTAAAAGGAATTAGACATGATAAAGGTGATATGAAAACTGGAGAAAAATTATCCTAGATGTATGGAGTAAATACTTCGAAAAATTGCTAAACGAAACAGTCAGTGATAGCACAGTAGTAAAAAACACTGACCGTGCATGCAATCAAGAATATATATGCAGTAAAACCCCTTTTATACACTTTCCAGGGGACTGATGGAAAAAAGTGTAAATGTAAATTTTTAATGTAAAAAACATTAAAAAAAGGCTAAAAGATGACTTACTGTATGTGACTCTGTATACTTTAATCGTTGATTGTTTTTGCTTTTTCTACACTCTTATAAGTTTCACCTGCCTCTCCACAGTGTATAAGGCATTAAATGCCCCATCATCTCCTGATGCACTTGCAATATACCGCCTCAAAATAGAGATAACTTCTTTACTAGTAGGGACAGTAGGTTCTTGATCACAGTCTTCTTCTTCAACCACTTCTTCCTCTTCTTCTTCACCAAGGTGGTGGAAAGGATGTCTTCCACACTTGGTACTAGTGATGTGATCACACCAGCATCAACATAGTCTTGTAATGAGAAAGACTCATCCATCGCATAGCAGTTGTTGGGTTCTGACATATCTTCTTCTTCCTCCTCCTGTAGTTGGTCCTCCTCCATAAACATAACTCCTGCCTTCTGGAAACAGTTGGATATGGTTTCGGGATTAACCTGCAAAAATGCTTTGACTTCATAATGCATGGC
Organism: Typopeltis vanoorti; assembly: GCF_054136105.1. Classification (NCBI taxonomy): domain Eukaryota; kingdom Metazoa; phylum Arthropoda; class Arachnida; order Uropygi; family Thelyphonidae; genus Typopeltis; species Typopeltis vanoorti. The sequence goes on from NC_143563.1 coordinate 14,334,607, forward strand.
ATCAAGAATTGATATGGTCATTTGTTTTGGGTCCATACCATTATCATGCTTAAACACAGCTTTTCCAACAAGCATTTTTCTATATTTCCATTTAAATGCATGGATGATGCCCAGATCTAATGGCTGAAGCTCATACGATTAGGGGGAAAGAACACTAATCTAATGTTTCTGAGCTGCAGATCTTCAGGGTGTGCAGGACATCTATCTAGCATTAGTAGTATTTTGCAGTGATTTGCCCCCATTTTAGCATCCATGTGAAGATGCTAAAAAGATGCTAAAAGGTGGATGTGAAGATGCTGCTGGACATCCATGCTGTTGGCATCATACTTAGTAGGCAGATTTTTCACTTTCTTAAAACACCTTGGGTTTTTAAATTTACCAATTGCCAGTGGGGTAATTTTTCTGATCCATCAGCATTGACCATGAGCAAAATAGTTACTCACTGCTTGCTGAGTTTTCCACCATGACACCTCTCTCTCTCTCTCTCTCTCTCTCTCTCCTTTAAAGCACAATGTTTTACTTGGCAGAATGTTATAAAAGAACCCAGTTTCATCAACACTGAAAATATTTTTCGGTTTGTAGTCCTGAATATCCTGAAATAATCCTGAAACATGAACTAAAGACTATTAGTTCATGTTTCCACTGGTTAACAGTTTCCCCTGCAACACTATTACTTTCTCCACACACTTGATTATACACAATATTGTGACAAGTCTTGAAATGATCAATCCATCCATTTGACCCAGTAAAACCATTAATCCCCAACCTCACAGCAAATTCAAGGGCTTTCGCTCTGAGTATAGTACCATCGACTGGAATACCCGACACTCTCGTAGAAATAAACCACTCCACTACAAGTTTATCCAATTCATCGTATGTCAATGTCCGGATATATTTTCGTTTTTTTGACATAACACCAGATTTCTTTGCATTGAGTTCAATGCTTGACCTGTTTTTTACTATCATGCTCAAAGTGGACACGGAGAGTCCAAGATCTTTTGCTAATTGCACATGTGTTCTGGCATTCCAATCTACACGTGGCAGAATTGCCATCTTTTCTTCTACTGAAATACATTTTCTGTCTTTTTTCTCCATGTTACTAACATGGATCATCCACCACCATAACTCGAAAGCAACTATCACACGCTAAATTACATAGCAGAAATTCTGCAATATACCACATACTTCTGAATTGCGACTATGAACACTAACACTACAAGCTAGTGAAGCAATATTTCACGAACTGTAGTTTATTCACTGATATCTAATATTCACGAGTAACAACCGTTACTTGGTAGAAGTGTGAATGTGATTTCACAATTTGTGTATGAACCTTCTTCATGATTTCAATACAGCACTGTGAATGTGAAATCACATCACAACACATTATGGGTGCCACAAGCTACTGACAGTTTAAAATGACTGATATGAAAACTTCACGGTATCAATTCTTACTGTGATTGTAAAATCACGGCATTGCTCATCACTGCTGCAAGCGTGCAATTCACCATAATGGCAGAAATAAACTACAGCCGAAAGCAGTGCCATCTGGGAACAGAAATGCACAGATTTCTGCAGAAATCAATTTGAATGAGAGGAAATCGATTCAAAAATCAGTGTTGCCACCCGAGAAAAAACCCGCAAATCATGGGGAAATAATGTCCACATCAAGTTGTTAATGGTGGGAAAACAATATATTGTAAGAATAGGTGTTAAGACGGGACCAACAGAAAATGACGTAAATGTCAGGAAAACGTAAATTGCAGGAACGTAAAAACAGGGTTTTACTGTATATATCCATACTTGAAGTAGCAAAAGCCATCAGAAGCCTGAAATGTGGAAAGGCAGCAGCAGTACAGGAGTATGGAGGCATAAAAGTCTTACAGTGCATAGTTCAGAAAACCTGGACACAGGGACGAATTCCAGATAATTGGAGTAGAACTCTCATAGTACCCATATATAAAAAGGGAAATGAAACTGAATGTGAGATTACAGAGGTATTTCTCTACTGAGTGTTCCTGGTAAGATTTATTCAATTATACTAGAGAAACGGTTGAGAAGTATTGGAAGGGAAGCTTGGTGAAGAACAAGCTGGATTCAGGCCAAATAGAGGCTGTCAGGATAAGATTTTCACTTTGCTGCAAATAGTTGAGAAATCGTGGGAATATAACAAAGATCTCTATTTAAGTTTTCTAAATCTGGAAAAGGCATATGACAAGATGTCAAGAGAAAAGCTATTCAAAGTGCTACAGTTGTATGATGTCAGTGGGACATTATATCGAGCAATACTTAGTCTTTATTTGAGTTGTAAATCAGCAGTTAGGATTGAAGGAAGTACAGGAAGATGGTTTAATGTTAAATCTGGTGTGAGACAAGGATATACATTATCCCCTCTTTTATTCATTATCTATGTGGATCATATTATGAAGGAAAATGGTATTAAACCTGATAATTGGAGATGTTAATGTCAGCTCTCTGCTTTATGGAATTGGTCCTCACTGCTCATGCAATTCACACTTATGACTCCAAATAGCTGGTAGAGTACACCAGCGGCCACACCCTGGAACCTTGCCTCGACTGGTATGCAAAACTAAGTGATTATATCAGCATTTTATGTTGGGGTCAAGGAGAGTGTCTCCTCCTTGTTGCACTTGGAAACTGGAATAGCAGAGTTAACAGATGACCGAAATTTAATTTAACAATGGTAATGAAGACATGACAGCAAACTATGTGACATAGTCCGGGCACACTCCGAGACAAAACAGAGATGTGGCCAGTCACTGTGGAAGAGACAGGAACCTCACCACATAACCTTCCATAGTAAACCATGTAACAGAGAACCATGACGGATTTAAGCAATAGAGACAAGGTTGGACTCTCTGCAACTTTTGTCTCTTGGAAACATTTACAGGGAAGAAGAGAAAGAAACTAGGGAATGTAAGACAGATATTATGAAAATAGCTTGTGAAGAAGATATCTTAAACCCTCCTGGGAGGATATCTCCTGATCTTTCACATCTGAAAACCAAGAATCTTCTCTTAAGGCTTGCAACTGGAATATAAGGACCTCTTATGAAGCTGGGAAGTTAGATAACCTTATACAAGAACTTGAAGCAATGAAAATTGACATTGCTGGTATCAGTGAAGTCAAATGGACTAATAGTGGAAAAATAAACAGAAAGAGTCATTCAATTATATACTCATGTGGAGACAGTCATAGGAATGGAGTAGTATTTGTACTAAAAAATAAGATTGCCCAATCCTTACTTGGATTTTGGCCCATAAGTGACAGAGTAATTGCATTAAAAATTGCAGCTCAACCTTTTAATATTTTTATTGTCCAAATATATGCACCTACTTCTGATTACCCAGATGAAAATATAGAATGTTTCTATGAAGGCATTCAAAATGCACTTAACAATGCTAAATCAGATGATATAACTATCGTTATGGGAGATCTAAATGCTAAAGTAGGCTCAGAAAAGATCTCTTCCTGCATGGTAAACCAGGTCCTGGGACATAGAAATCCAAGAGGAGAAAGATTAATACAATTCTGTGAAAAAAAAACAATCTGGTAATAACAAATACTTTATTTAGCCAGCCTCCTAGAAGACTTTAAGCATGGAAAAGTCCTGGAGACAGCTGTAGGAACCAGATTGACTACATAATGATTAAAAAAAGATTCTGGAATAACATCTTATAAGCCAAAACATACCCGGGGGACTGATATTGGATCAGACCACAACCCTGGTCATTAAAGCCGCAATAAAATTAAAGAAAACAATGAAACCTATACACATAGAAAAATAAGATCTTGGCTCCCTTAAAAATCAAGAAATACAAGATAAACTTTTAAAGGAACTGGCACAATCCACTGCTGTTAATGTTCCTGATTCCACCAAATATCCTTACCCTAAAGATGAGATTGAGGATAGATGACAGAAATTTAAAGAGGGCATATAAAACAAACAATTCCCAAATTTGAGAAGAAGATGAGTAAAGTCTGGATGAATGATAAGATACTGAAAATGATGGAGGAAAGAAAGAAACACAAAAATTAGCCTGAATACAAGAACTTAAACAAGGAGATCAGGAAAGAATGTAGGATTGCAAAAGAACTAATGCTTAACAACAAATGCAAGGAAATTGAACTTTTGGACAAAAAGCACAAAACCAGAGAACTTCATGAAAAAGTTAGGGAGCTAACTAGCAAATATTGCAAAAGGATAGGCTCTCATTGCATGGAAGATACCAATGGAAACATCCTAATGGAGAAAGACAAAATAAAGGATAGATGGGTAGAGTATTCAAAGGAACTCTACAATCATAATATAATACATAAGCTGTTGCAAGAAGATTTGGAGGGGCCTACTATTCTTACCTGGGAAGTAACAAATGCCATTAGGAAACTGAAACCAGGAAAAGCTCCAGAAATTGATGGAATTATGGCAGAATATCTAAAGGCTTTAAATGATAAGGCTATAAGAACACTGACTGACATATGTAACAAAATATACAAACCTGGACACCTACCAAAAGATTTTAAGCACTCGACATTCCTACCAATACCTAAAAAATCAAAGACAGTCTGATCAGTCAGATAGCAAAAGTTATGTTATATGTCATCCTAGAAAGAAATAAACATAAAATCAAATTGGAAATTAATGAAACACAATCTGGTTTTCTGAAAAATAAAGGAACTACAGAAGGACTCGTCAACATTAGAACTATTATAGAAAGATATCTGGAGAAGCAGAAAGATGTCTACTTATGTTTTATTGACTATACAAAGGCCTTTGACAATATACAGTATGAATCACTAATCGAATGCATCAGAAAATTAGGAGTAGATGGTAAAGATATCAGATTAGTGATAAATGTATATTGGGAGCAAACTGCCTCAATAAAAATATCAGGAGAAACCTCAGAGGAATTTCCAGTAAAGAAGGGTGTCAGACAAGACTGTGTTCTTTCCCCTATATTGTTTAACCTCTGTACTGAAAATATCTTCCAGCAATTAGAAGAATTTAAAGGATAGGGAGGCAGAAATATAAACAACCTAAGATATGAAGACGATACAGTACTGCTAGCTGAAAATAAAAAAGATCTTCAAAACCTACTAGAAGAGATGCTGAAACTAAGTGAAAAATATGCACTTAATTTCAACTTCAAAAAACCAAAACCTGATATAAATATTAAGATCAGAGGAAATACCTTAGATCAAGTAGAGAGTTATATATATTTGGGTCATTTAATTACAGAGAATGGAAAGTGTAATAAGGAAATATTAAGAAGAATAGAATTTGCTAGATCAACCTTCATTAGCATGTTAAACATTCTGATGTCGAGGGAAATTCACACAAAAACAAGAATTAGGCTGTCCAAATGCTACGTATGGTCAACACTGCTATATGGAACAGAAACCTAGACAATATCAAAATATTGTGAAAATAAACTAAAAGTCTTTGATAAGTGGATCCTCAGAAGAATTCTTAGAGTCCCATGGACTGCCAAAAAACGAATTAGAAATATTAGAAATGATTGGAGAAGATAGGACTCTGTTGAAAATCATTAAGAAAAGGAAAACCATCTACCTTGGTCACATACTAAGGCATGAATCCCTACAAAAAACATTTCTAGAAGGAATGATACAAGGAAAAAGACGAAGAAGACAAAGAACAGATTGGAATGGGAAATATTAAGAACTGGACTTTTTATGTCCTATGAAGAATGTAAAAGAGAAGCACAAAACCGTACATGATGGAAGCTCATGGTAGTCAACCTCCTGGAAGGAGATGACATCTGACATGACATGACATGATGAGGGATCTGGAGGTGATAGAGATTTGAAATTCAGAAGACATGTTGCAAGAGTTTGCAAAATAGCTCAGAGTATTACATGGATGTTGAAGAATATATTGACAAGTGAAGATAGAAAGGATATTATCCTTCTTTATGAAGCTATGATTCAGTCATATGTTGACTATTATGGACGATTTGGTCATCTGCATTTCTTGGGGGATCGCGAGATGGTGTAGAGGATTCAGAGATGAGTGACAGGTCTGTGGAATGTTCCCTATGAGGTATGAAGGTGTGTGGCTTGCAGAGTTTAGCTGGCAGGTGGAGGAGAGGAGGGGGGGGATATGATAGAAACTTATAAGTTGCTAAAGGGATTCTATAAGATTGACACAAAAGAAATTTTTCAATATATCGGGAGTAGAAGAAAACAAGGGGTTAAACTTGGAAGTTGTCTAAGAGTGTGGTTACTAAGGGTGTACAGACTAGGTTCTTTACTTGGAGAGTGGTGAATGAGTGGAATGGCTTACCAAAGGTGGTTGTGAGCATCCCAGCAGTGAATAAGTTTAAAGAAATATAGTATATGCATTGTGTTAATGGAGAGCGTGGGTCTTCAGCAATGAGTTTTGACTCCATGGAGTTACCCATATAAATAATAATAATAATAATAATGAGACCCGTAACTTCTTGAAGGCTTGGAATAAGACCAATGTTAAAATTACTAACTCATCTCTCTTTTCATGAAGGAATAATGTTGTAAACTTGGCGGTCTTGTAATGTCTCAAAGACATTATCTAGATCAGTGGTTCCCAAACTGTGCCCTGCGGCACACTGGGGTGCTGCAAAATATATCAATATATTCACTGAAATGACACTTAGCCCATGTGGTTTTAGAATCGGACCATCGATGTGTTGATATGATGATAGAAAGAACATCTAACGGACACTGTACAAATTTGATTCCAAGATTTGAGAAGATGTGCAGTGAACAACAGGCTCATCTGTCCCACTAATTATGATTTATTTATTCCATGATTTGATTGTTCAAATATGTACTTATTTAATTTTTATATAAATTGTTTGTGAATTTGAAATACGTGTTTCATTTATTTTTTTAACTTAACCAACCTAACTACACCAACTGCACACTGCAACTGTTAAGTAGGCCTGTGTTCTGACTTTGAGTGCTGTGGAAAAATCCTGATACACTAAGGACGTCGTGAACTGAAAAAGTTTGGGAACCACTGATCTAGATGATTTCACATAGGAAAGAATTATTGGAATTACTGATATTGTCAGAGAATTGGGATTCTTGCATAGCATTGTATCCAGGTTCTGGGCAATGTTTCAAACCAATGGAATGTGTTCCCCCTAAGAGGTTGCCTTCACTCTACCATGGAGCATGAAGACAGATTTTTGGTTACAACAGCAAATTGTAATTGACATGCTACGGTAGGTCAGCTTTGCAAGTCAGCGCCATTCAAACACAGGTACACAGATATCTCAACAAACTGTGGCAAGATGTCTGTGACAAGTAGGCCTATAAACCCAAAAGCCTGTAGTCGTCCACATCCCTTTATCCACAGATAAGAGTCTTTTCTCTGATTCTCGACTATACTTGATCTGATGTGAAAGTCATATTGCTTACCATTGTAAGAATGTTCTTGAAAGGATATGGCAGTGCTTGGGTCATTGTGTCAGGAGGCATTAGCTTAATAGATTCACCGAGCTACAAGTGCTGGAAAAAGTGACTATGATTGGTGAATGGTATTTCAACGAAATACCATTCACATCATATTCTTTAACATCATATTCGATTGTTCCATGGTGCTGTAGGCAAGGAATTCATTTTTATGGATGACAGTGCCACATCACATCATACACGAGCAGTGGAGATATTTCTGGAGACACTGAGGATATTAATCAAGTCAAGTGCTCATCATGCTCTCCAGGTCTCAACACCATAGAACATGTTTGGGATGCAATAGGGAGACACATTGCTGTTTGAAATTCCCCTTCAAACCAGGCCTTATTCTTGCTTTGAAGGAGGAGTGAGCCAGTTTGTCTCAACAACTCCTGAATCACTTGATGCTAAGCATAGTACAACATTGTGAGAGCTGCATCACAGTTCAGGATGGACATATTGCATACTGAAATGTCTCTCTGCATAGTTTCCTGTAAGCACTGTACATTAATTCCTTAACTACATCCTTAGGAAATATGTAATTTTGCCAAAAACATATTGCAATTTAATTTGTATGAAATTTATAACATATTTTTGTATAATATAATTTATTAGCATGGTGGCAATAAATTTATGTCCACATTAGGCTGTAGTTATGAAATTTCATATAGAGGTAAAAATGTGATGGGCTACATTTTTGTTAAACCATTACATTAGTAAAGGTTAGATTTTGGATACCAGTGTATAACAAAAGAGCATTTAACAGGGCAATGTTAACCTGAGGTCTTTCTGTGTATACGTATGTGTATGTAGCTATATGAAGAAAGAAAAACAGAAAAGATTAGTCTTATTTTCAAAATAGTTATTACTTAGCAATTTATCTATTTAAATATAAAAGATAAGGAGGCAAGAACACTAATAAAGTAATTTATTTTGTTAGTACATGTGTTTCAAGTTTTATCATGGTGAATTGTCTGCATCTATCAATTTCTCAATAAACTAAATGTACATTATGAAAGGGTAAATTTATATAAAATTTATTATTATTATTATTATTTTCCCAAGACCTCATGGAGTCAAAGACTCATCTGGGAGGTCCTTTTATCACACACACATCTCATCATACCGTGTCTTAAACACACTCAAACTCCTTGCAGACACCACACTCTCAGGCAAGGCATTCCAATCATTCACAACCCTGCACGAAAAAAACCTGCCTCTCACTCCCCTACTCACACCCTCTTTATACAGTTTCCAGGGATGACCTCTGGTTCTCCCATGATCTCCCACTATCCTCTGTAGAACTTCTCCACCATTGATCTTATAACAACCCCTTACCAACTTGTAGGTCTCTATCATATCTCCCCTCTTCCTTCTTTCCACCAGACTCTGCAAATTACATCTTCTCAATCCTTCCTCATACTCAATATTCCAGAAGTCAGAAACTACCTTAGTCAGTCGCCTTTGGACCCTTTCCAACATCTCTTCATCCTTCTGAAAACCCGGTGACCAAATCTGGGCACAATAGTCCATGTGTGGCCTAATCAAAGCCTTGTACAATTGAACAAGAATCTCCCTACTTCTACCTGTCAATGTCCTCTGCATCATTCCCAGAAGTCTTTATTGTCTTCACAATTTTGGCGATGTGTCCCCTAGATTTTAGATCCTTATCCACTATCACCCCCAGATCTCTTATTTCCTCTACCTCCAACAATGTATTCTCACCAAGCGTAAATTCTGCATCCCATCTTTCTTTTCCAAATTTTAAAACCTTACATTTTGCAACATTGAACTCAATCCCCATTTGCTTGCCCAATCACTCAATTTATTCAAGTCTTCTTGCAAGGCCACAACATCCCAACTTTGCATCATCTGCAAACAACTGAATATCTCCATCCAAATCTTCGCCAATATTATTAATATACAAGTTAAATAATAATGGCCCTAAAACAGACCCCTGAGGCACTCCACTAGTGACTTTCCTTTTCCTGGATATCGCTCTCCCATACATAACTCGTTGATACCTATCAGATAGCCAGTCTCCAATCCAATGCACTAATCTAATATCCAACCCCATCTGCTCTAGTTTGACTGTCAGCTTATCATGAGGTACTCTATCAAAAGCCTTTGCAAAATCCAAGTATATTACTGTGTATCCTTCTCCTCTGTCCAAGGAAGCAGTCACTTTATTGTAATAAGTAAGTAGATTACTAAAACATGACCTCCCTTTAGCAAATCCATGCTGTTCATCAAAGATTATATCATTGTTGTCAACCCAACTCTGGATCCTAGTTCTCACAAGCTTCTCCAACAACATAACCACAACACCTGACACAGAGATAGGCCTATAGTTTGATGCTTGAGTTCGATCACCTCCTTTATGAAGTGGCACAATCTTGCCCTCCTTCCACTCTTTAGGAATTTGACCAAGTGCAAGACTCGTATTAAAAAAAAAATATGTCAAGGCAGGTGTCAACTCTCTGGCACATTCCTTCAGAATACGCGGTGATATATTATCAAGTCCGACAGCCTTAATTACATCTAGTTTACTCAACTCCCCATACACCTCTTGCTTACTTACAGTCAGTCTCTCCTCCCCATCATCTACTGCTCTGAATCTCTCCATGAAGTCACATTCACAAGATCGAAAGACCTCTATGAATTGCTCATTAAGTATCTCCACCACACATTCTGCAACAGCTGTCTTTATACCATTTTCTCCTATCAATGTCATCCTTCCATAATCATTGTTTCTTTTGCTAGCTACATATTGAAAGAACTCTGTAGGATTCTATTTGGCTTCATTAGCTAACTGCTGTTCATACCTCTCTTTAGCTTCCCTCACCAACCAAGTCACCCTCCTTGCCTGGTCTTTGTAGACCTCACGGAATTGGTTATTTCCACTTCTCTTATGCTGCCTCCACAATGCTTTCTTTCTCTGTATTGCATGCTTAATCTCTTTATTCATCCATCTCACACCTGCCTTATTTAACCTTCTCACCATTGGAATACACTTAGACATTGCATCTACTAGATAGTTTATGAAAATTCCCCAAGCTGCACTGATCTCTTTTCCAGCTAACTCCTCATTCCATGCTACACCCGCAAGCTGTCTCTTGAGCTCTTCATAATCGCCCCCCCTCCCTTGTAGTTCCACATATACCCTCTTCTCACAGAGGTCCTCACGCTGCTGGCAACCACCCAAGTAATCACCTCATGGTGACTCTCACCAATTGTGGATGATTTGACACCTCATTTATAATTACATCCTCTGATGAGATGACCAAATCCAAGACCCTTAATCCTCGTGTGCCCTCTGTTACATAGTGTCTGAAGTAGTTATCCCTCAAAAACTCAAGAAACTCATTTTCTTTACTTCCAGTTGCTATCTCTTCATTCCAGTCTATATTGCCATAATTAAAATCACCCATAATGATCACCGTTTTCTTATTTGCTTGGCTAATTTGACTATACATTTCACTATCACCACCATCCACATTACCAGGTCTATAACAACATCCTACCAAGTATTTGATTCTATTCACCTCTATCTCATACCATACTGCCTCAAAACCACTGGCCCTATTTCCCTCTTGCATCTCTACCTTGTATGGACATAACTCTTTCTCTATCATCAATAGCACTCCCCCTCCCTTTTTACCCCTTCTATCAATCATTTTAGGATTAGGCACTTTGTTTTAAATTTGCATTCCACATTATCGAAGGATATCAGCATATTATATTTTTGCCAGTGGTGGAATTAGCTTATTCATATGCAGCAGGTTTTCATTTAAAACACATGAAAAAAATTATAAACAAAAATGGATTATTATATATTCATTTTCTTCATTTTTGATAGCTTGGAAGCAACAGCAGGATTATTAGAGAAAACAAAAGCTTTATCTGAAGAAGCTAAAGAAGAAGCAGATAGAACCTATAATGATGCTCTTGATCTTTACACTACTGCTGATTCAGTTTTAATTCCGATATTAGATGTTAATGGTATGCAACTGGCAGCTGAAGATATCATTGAACAGGTATGTTTTGCTTTTAAATGCTTCTAAAAATGCAAGATAATGATTTACCTTATTTCCTCTCTTGTGTTACTGGTTTGTACAGATGAAGTTTGGTGTTTGTTGTGATGATAAGATTCGATTTACAGATATTAGTTAGGCTTTTATGGAATTGAAGATCTTTGTGCTTTCTAGCTTTGTCAGTTAGAGTATCAATGTATCAACGAAGGTACTGAAAATTATTTACTTCTTCAAGAATCAAGGGTGTGGTTATTTAGCCTAATATTTACTTCTCTTCTGTTCTTTAGTTTTACTACTATTTACTGCCAACCCAATCAGTGCTGCATTTTTACATAAATTGTACAGGAGGTTTTGGACAGTCTGAATGTTAGAGTTAATGAGTACAACTTCATCTTCTTATATGGGCTTGTTGCGTTGTATTCATTTCCTGTTAATCTGATTTCATAATCAAGAATAATAATAAAAGGATATGGTGCCCAAGGTCTCCCTGAAGAACTCCAATGGAAACAGAAAAGCTCTCAGTAATCTCCCCCATTAAACATTGCTCTTGCATGATAATTTTGGTAAAGTTCTACTATTGCTTTGATTATTTTCAAGGTATGCCATAATAACTGAGAATTTTGAACATCCTTTGTCTGTTGATTGAACTGAAGGCTTTTAAGAATAGCTTTGGGACAACATGCATTTGAACAACACTAATATTGTCATTCTTGGAAAGAAAAAAAAAAAACACAAAGGACCCTAATAGAAACAATTCAAGAAAGTCAGCTGGGGTGGTTGACTTTCTTGAATTTCTTGACACCAACTTAGACATTCATCTACATTCAGCATTCTTGCTCTCTACAGGCCAACTAATGGACACAGAGGAAGACTGAGAAAACAGTTTTGGCAATACCCAAGCAGATTTCATTTTTACAAATGAGGGTCATTAACCATCTGACATTTACCATTTAGCACAAAACAGAGTGACTTGGCTCACTTTTATTTAATAGACTTTATCTCCATGAGTTTTTGTTATATGAATATTTCTGTATATGTATATATATTTCCCTATTCATAGATGAATTAATGATAATAATAAGGACACCTTAGAATCTCATATTGGAGGCTTAATGGATTGTGTACAGCACTCAGAAAGGATTAAAACAGAATTTAATACTTCCTATATTTTGTCTCAGTCACTTTGACATCTTCAAGGATTACAAAAAACTAATGTAATATATACACAAATACCGCACAATACTAAGCCCACCCACGCGGGTGACTCTAAAGTCCTATCTAAGTATTACGCCCTCAAGGGCGGTTGTAGGTGGCCTGGAATGTAAGGTGGGATCTCTGATAAGTGTTTCCCAAATCTTAGGAAGCTTAATGCAACCATATTTATTAAGATTTGGTTGATTTCTGAGAGCTGCTGCTGATTCTAAAAATAGTCTCTCTTTTTTTTTTTGAATTTACTGTGGTGGAGCATGGTGGTTTTTTTTCCATGAGATCCTGTGGATTGTATCCAAGACATGGTCAGCCAGGCCTGACTGACCATAGTCATGGTTGCAGATGTATGACTTGTGTTCCTCCAGGCGGATGGTTGCTGATCTGCCTGTCTGTCCAAAGTACACCAGCTTACAGGAACAGGGTACTTTATAAACTCCAGGTACTGAGAGAGGAGGGAGCTGATCTTTTGTAGAATGGATAAGGGTAGCAAGTTTGTGGTGGGGCTTAAATGCTGTGTGTAGGTTGTACTTTTTTAAACTCTTGGCTATTTTTTCCAGTGTGCTATGGATGTACAGTAGGGTATGATGATGGCATTTCTAAACTCTTTCTGAAGAGAAAACCAGGGAATGGGGGAGGAACTGATTATTTTTTTAATACTGTGATCATTGTAGCCATTGGAGAGGAAAGTGTTGTGTATGTGGTCAAGCTCAGTAGTAAGGGCAGTTCTACTGGAACAAAAATTGTGGGCTCTCTTGGTTAGAGTTTTAATAATACCATATTGTTGAGCAGGGTGGTGGTGGGAGAGTTTGTGAATGTATTTGCCTGTGTGCATAGGTTTTCTATATACAGTGAAGGAAAGGGTACCGTTAGGAAGGAGTGTGACTAAGGTGTCTAGGAAGGGTAAACAATTGTTGTTTTCCTTTTCCATCGTAAACAGTTGTTTTTCCTTAAAGACCACAAACACCAGTTCTTCAAGGCACATGTCAACAGATCCTTCTCTCTGCTTAACTATTTGTTTACACACTGCACTGATGTTCTACCACTGATACAGAAGTTGATATTAAAAAAAAAAAATGATGCTACAAACCACCTTCCCTATGCAGATATCCATGAAAGACATTTGTTGTGCATTAATTGTAATGTGTATACTTGAATATCTAAAATATGCAATTTTTGTTGTACATGTTCAAAGTGGTGGGAAGTAAAAGCCATTAGATTTTAGACCCTTACTACAATGGTTTACCATTAATGATGTATGAGTCAGTTTTATCTACATTTAATATGTTAGCAATTAATTTTTTAATTTTTTTATGTGATGTAAATAAACTACCTGATTTTCTTCAACATGTGTGCCATGTTGCCATTTCTTAGCAGTAAAGTTTTTTGGATTTTTTTTTTTTCATTAAACATAATTTCCCACATGTGACAAAATAAATATATTATAATAAATGATAATATTACTAATGCTAATAATACGTAGGGTAATTTTATTATTATTATTATTATTATTAACACCAGACCTGGATTCAAAAGACTCATCAGGGGAAGGTGCATACTGACACAACTCATCAAACTGTGCTTTGATTCAATGTGCATGTATGTACCACATTGTCAGTGCATTACACTCGACAGCCACTCTCATAAGAAGGACATATATGGAGGGCATTGCTCATGTCCTCCATATATGGTTTCCAGGAGATAGTTTCTTGTTCTATCCCTTTTCCATTCTATGAAAAATTTCTTCCACATTAGCCTAGTAACAATCCCTTACAAACCTACGTCTCAATCATATCCCATCTCCTTCTCCTATTTATGAGTCTTTGCAAATTGCATTTCCTCGGTATGTGTGCATACCTCTCATTCCAAAGATCAGTTCCCATACTCAACATTCTCTGTATCCAAATTTTTAATGGAACTTGTGGCATGATGATATTTATCGGACAAACATATTTACAAGAATATAGTAATTTTATTACTGCAAATATTTCGACCAGAAACTAGCTGGTCATCATCAGTGCATCAGCATAATCACAAGGTAAAGCTACAACAAAGAATGTTAACCCTGTTTACAGAGCTGAGCCATATGCTGAATGCCACCTAGTGGTTGGTTACAATAAAAATAAGATTATAATTATGGCCCAAATTTAAAATTAAGTGTGATTTGAAATAACATTAAATTTAATTAGATAATGAAATGATACAACATTATATTAAATTAAATTTTAAAAATTTCTAAAATTAAAAAAAAAATTTTAATTAAAATTCACCGTGAAAATCAGATGACCAAATCTGTGCACAATAATCTATGAGGCCTGATCAAGGCTTTATACAGTGGAACAATAACATCTTTATTTCTGCATATCAAGTCCTTTACATCATTACCATAAAATACAATAAATATAAAAATATATTTGTTTTTTACATTTATAAAAGAAAAATTATAGTCCGTGGAGTTAGCCTAGTGGCTATGCGCTTCGCAACCATATGCCTGGGGAAGGTGTCCTAGGTTCGATTCCCATCGGTGATGTGAGGAGCTGAAGGATCTTCCTCAGCCATAGCCAAGTTAGCCGGTCTTGGGCGTGGACAGTAGGGTTTTTCTTGTTAGGCCACAACATCTGCTTGACTCCTCATCGTTCTCCCCAATTTTCATCCTGCAAAGCAGGCAAACCAGCCTTGAAAACTCAACACTACAGGACATAGGATACACCGGGGTGTAGGGCTGAATATCTTATCATGTGAACGGCTTGAGGTCCAATGATTAATAAACCCTCGACACCACAAGGTAAAAGAGGGAAAAAAGAAGATAAGATGAAGAAAAATTTATAAAATATAAATTCCATAATTTATAAATATAAATTTACAGTATTTCATTATTGAAACAAATTATCATAATCTGATGTGATAACTTCACAACTTGTACAGTGCGATACCCTGAACTGCAGGTCGATGTCAACCATAATTCTCAGGTCTTTCATCTTCTCTACCTACTTCAGAATTTTCCCTCTACGTATATACTTTGTATCCCATTTTTTCCTTCTAGATTTCAGAACCTTATCATTTGCGATACTGAAGTGACAGTTCCACTCACTCAAACACACTCATAAAATTCTATTCAAGTCTTCTTGTTAGGCAACAACATCTGCTTGACTCCTCATTGTTCTCCCCAATTTTGCATCATCTGCAAGCAGTTGCATATCTCCAGTTGAAACTCTCTCAATAGCATTAATAGAGAAGATAAACAACAATGGCCAGAAAACAGACTCCTCTGGCACACAACTAGTGACTTTTCTCTTTTGGGATACCACATGCGCAACTTGATATCTGACAGCCAGTCACTTATCCAATTCACTAATTCAGTATCCATTCCCACCATCATCAAATTCCTTATATATATATATATACACATACATACATACATACATATACCCTAATTGGGGTGTACAGAATAATTATGTTAGTACTACACGAAAAAAAAAAAAATCTTAACTAACTTCCGATCAACAATTTTCCTCCAAATTAATCTTTATCTGTCAAGATTCCAATTATCAGATCTCATATTTCTGCCTTTTAGGGTGCTATTTTCCTGTATCAATCCATCTACATCTTGGTCTTCCTCTGGATCTTTTGCTAACCAGACAAAGAACACCTGTTTTACTAATCTTTCCTCTCCCATTCTGTTTAAGTGGCCCTAACACATTCCTGAATGCTAACAATGAAAAGTTCTTTACTAATATTTTCATTTTTAATGCAATACTGCCATTGATGCCACCTGTTTACTCCACTAATCTTTCTCAGAGCTCTCATACCAGAGGTCTCCAGTCTTTGATCAAGTGTTTTATTTCTAACCTGGCTCTCAGATCCATAAGTTAAAATTGGTTTGAACACTGTCTTGTATACTGATAATTTAGTGTTTTGACTAATTTCTTTATTATTCCATATAAATTTATTCAGCTGAGTTCCTGCAATACCAGTGTTACTAATTCTGTTGTCTATTTCCATATTTAATTCACCATCTTCACTAAAAATTATGCCTAAGTAGCTGAAATGTTTTACTTGTTCTATAGGTTCTCTGTTCAGGATAGAGTTATTATTATCAATGTTCCTCCTATTTTAATCCTCTTTCTCTTTTTATTGCTGATTTTCATACCAAATTTATCACAACAGTCATTTAATTTAATCAGGGAATCTTGCAGACTTGTATTGAATTTATTCAGAAGTATAACATGATCTGCATATAGTAAAGAGCTAAGCTTAACATCACCAATTTTGATATCAGATTTAATACCACTTTCCTTCATAATTATTATTATTCAGGCATCCATGGAATCAAAAGACTCATCATGGGAGGTCCTTCCTAAGAAACACAAAGTCTATCATACCACTCCTTAAACTCATCGACCGTTCTTGCTCTCACTACTCCATCAGCAATGCATTCCATGTTTCAACCACTCTCCATGCAAAGAAACCACTCCTCCTCACCCTCTTGCACAGTTTCCTTTCGTAACTTCCAGGGATGGCCTCTTGTCATCACTCTTTCCCACTGTTCAACCAAGTGAAAGAACTCCCCAGTGTCAACCCTGTAATCACCTCTCAACAGTTTAAAAGTCTCAATCATATCACCTCTCCTTCTTCTATCCACCAAACTCTGCAGTCCACATTCCCTCAGTTGACCCTCATAACTCATATTGTACAGTCCTGAAACCATCTTTGTTATCCGCCTCTGTACCCTTTCCACAGTCAATTTATCCCCTTCAAATCCTGGGGACCAAATCTGAGAACAATAGTCCAAGTGTGGTCTGATCAGGGTCTTATACAATGGAATGATAACTGTTTTATCTCTGCAGGTCAGCGTCCTTCTCATTATTGCAGCAATCCTCTGTGTTACCTTCCCCATCTTTGCAATATGTCCCCTAAATTTCAGGTTTCTATCAATCATCAACCCCCAGATCTCTTGTCTCCCCTACTTCCTCCAGTATAGCTCCTCCCATAGAGTATGCAGTGTCCAATCAATGTTTCCCAAACCTCAAGACCTTACATTTTGCTGCATTAAACCGATACACCCATTCATTTGCCCATCTATCTAGCTTATTCAAATCCTCTTGCAGGGCTGCCGCATCTGCACTATTACTGATAATCCTTCCCAGCTTTGCATCATCCGCAAATGACTGAATATCCCCTTGCAATCCACTGACAATGTCATTGATATAAAGGTTAAACAATATAGGTCCCATTACTGAGCCCTGTGGGACCCCACTTGTAACCCTCTGCTTCCTTGAAATGTGATCCATAAAGATAATGAATAACAGTGGAGATATGTACACCCTTGTCATACACCTGATTTAACATCAAACCATTTTCCTGTACCCTCCTTCAATTCTAACTGCTGACTTACAGCTTAAATAGAGACTATGTATTGCACAATATAATGTCCCTCATGTTGGAGGCTTAATGGATTTTTTACAACACTCAAAAAGAATTAAATTAGAATTTAATACTTCCTATATTTCGTCCTAGTCACTAGGACATCTACGGGGATTACAAAAACAATTAATGTAACATATGCACAAATAACAAACAATACTAAGCCCAACCACGTGGGTGACACTAAAGTCCTATCTAGGTAGAGCGCCCTCTAAGGGCAGTAGTAGGTGGCCTGGAATGTAAGGTGGGACCTCTGGTGATGAGTGTTTCCCAAATCTTCGGAAGCTTAATGCAACCGTATTTGTTAAGATTTGGTTGGTTTCTGAGAGCTGCTGCTGCTTCTAAGAAAAGTGTCTCTTTCTTGAATTTGCTGTGGTGGAGCATGGTGGTTTTCTTCCATGATACTCTGTGGGTGGTGTCCAAAACATGGTCAGCCAAGCCTGAATGGCCATAGTTGTGTTTGAAGATGTAAGACTTGTGTTCCTCTAGACGGATGGATGCTGATCTGCCTGTCTGTCCAAAGTATGCCAGCTTACAGGAACAGGGTACTTTGTAAACTCCAGGCAGAGAGAGAGGAGGGAGCTGATCTTTCATAGAACGGATAAGGGTAGCCAGTTTGCGGTAGGGCTTATATGCTGTGTGTAGATTGTACTGTTTTAGTATCTTGGCTATTTTTTCAGATGTGCCACGGATGTAGGGTATGGTGATGGCATTTTTAAAATCTTGTTGACGAGAAGGAAGGGGAATGGGGGAGGAGTTGATTATTTTTTTGATACTGTGATCGCTGTAGCCATTGGAGAGGAAAGTGCTGTGTATGTGGTTAAGCTCATTAGTGAGGGCGGTTCCACTGGAACAAAGATTGTGGGCTCTCTTGGTAAGAGTTTTAATAATGCCATATTGTTGAGAGGGGTGGTGGTGGGAGAGGTTGTGAATGTATCTGTCTGTGTGTGTGGGTTTTCTGTATACGGTGAAGGTAAGTGTATCATTAGGCAGGCGTGTGACTAAGGTGTCTAGGAAGGGTAAACAATTGTTCTTTTCCTTTTCCATAGTGAACTGGATTCTTGGATGTAGACTATTGAGATGACTGAGGAAGGAGTCTAACGTGTCTGGGCCATGAGGCCAAATAGAGAACACATTATCTACATATCTTAGCCAGATAGAAGGTTTGAGTGGGGCTGAGTCTATGGCTCGTTTTTCGAAATCTTCCATATAGAAATTGGCAAGGGGGGGTGAGAGGGGGGGGAACCCATGGCAGTTCCCTCTATCTGCTTGTAGATTTTGTTGTTCCAAGAGAAATATCCAGAGTTAATGGCAAAGGAAAAGAGATCTAAGATGTCAGATGGAAAAACGTTTTCTAAGAGAGATAAGGTGTCAATTAAGGGAATATTGGTAAACAAAGAGGAGATATCAAAGCTTATCAATATGTCTGTCTTCTTCAAGGTTAAATTTTCTGTGAGGGCTTTAAAGTGGGTTGAGTTTTTTATATAGGAAGGGGACCTTCCGGTGAGGGGGATCAGAGAGTTGGCCAGCTGTTTAGATAGTCTATAGCAAGGTGCATTGGTAGCATCTACTATAGGCCTGAGTGGGGAATTGGGTTTGTGGATTTTTGGTAAACCGTATATTCGGGGGGGACGGGAGCGGAAAGGTTTAAGTTTTTTCGTGACATCAGGGGGCCAGGAAGATACTTTTTTGAGTAAAATTTTAAGTTTCTTAACTTGTGTTTTTTTGGGGTCGTGTTCTAGCGGGATGTAGGTAGCGCGATCGCGGAGGATAATGTTCATTTTACGCTTATATTCACTGGTATTAAGAACGACTGTGGCATTACCCTTATCCGCTCTGGTGATGACGATACTTTTTTCTTTACATAGTTTCAGGAGAGCCGTGCGTTGGGCATATGATAAATTACTTTTTTGGCGGAGAAGAATGTGCGAGGATGTTGGCTACGTCAAGTCTGATGTTGTTAGCTATCTCCGATGGTAAGCAACCGATTCCACGTTCGATGTTCACCATTACGTCAAGCACCGGCACATCCTTCGGAGCGACGGCAAAATTATGGCCGAGGCAAAGGGCGCTGACGGCATCGTCGTTGAGCCTTTTGGAAGAGAGGTTTATTACTGTCTGGAGCGGTTGAATTTGTGGTTGTGGTTTGTTTTTCACAAGGTTGCTAAATTTCTTGATGTGTTTATTTTTTATTTTTTGGAATTCTCTCTGTGTGGAAGTTTCCGAAATGCCAGAAAGAATCGACCAAAGTTCAGGGTTAAGAACGGTGGAGAGCTCTGAATGTAAGGAGCCAATGGCGGCGTTCGTCACTGCGAGGGTAGCACGTGTAGAGGCGATTTGCTCGCGGAGTAATGCCTGGCTGGCACGGTTATATATACGAAGTGCTTTTTTAGAATGGAAATTGATCTTCATTTTAACGCAGTTTGGTATCACTCTTGTGTCCCAACATCGTTTTAAAAAGGTCAACCTATTTAGTTGCCTAGATAGTCGTAGTTTTGACTTACGGTATTGCTTGGATTTGCGTGCTAGTTCTTCTCCATGGATGATTAGAATACGTGTGTAGAGGCTTAAGTGCTGTGAGGACATCATGTTGGAGTCTTAATGGATTTTTTACAACACTCAAAAAGAATTTTTCTTAGGACAACCCTCTCCCAAATTTTTGGCAAATTAATGCAACCTTATTTGTTAAGGTTGGGAGAATTCTTCAAAGCCATTGCTTACTCAAAAAATAATCTTTCAGATCTATAACGACTCCTAAATAGCACATTCGTTTTCCTCCATCTAATCCTGTGTAAAGGAGTGTCCAAAGTGTGGTCTGCCAGTCCTGACTTGCCATAGTAATAGTAGCGAATGTATCTTTCATGTTCTTCCAGGCGGATGTTCACTGATCTTCCTGTTTGCCCATAATAGGCCAAGTCACAGTCACATGGAACTTCATACACTCCTGGGTGTGCTAAAGGGTGAAGTTTATCCTTAGGCGAGCGGATCAGAATTGCCAGCTTGACATGAGGTTTGAAGGTGGTGCGAAGGCCATGTTTCAAATCTAATCCTAAAAGATTCAGACATAATGGTTAGTTTCGATGTCACCTCCTTATTTACCAATGTACCACTTATAGACACTCTTGATTTAATCAAGTCTAAATTTCCCCCAGACATTTTTGAATTATTTCAATTTACCATGAATGCAGGTTACTTTACATGGGGGGGGGGGAATTCTTCAAACAGATTAATGGTACTGCTATGAGTTACCCCCTCTCTCCCCCGTTAGCAAATTTTTACATGGAACATTTTGAAAACAAAGTACTTACCACAGCTACATACAAGCCACAACTGTGGTTGCGCTATGTAGATGATGTGTTTGCCATCTGGCCCCATGGACAAGACACTTTGGATGCTTTTGTCACCTACCTAAACAGCCAACACCCCAAAATTCACTTCACAGTAGAAAAAGAATCAAATAACTGTTTACCATTTCTTGACACATTAGTCACCCGCCTTTCAGATGGATCACTATCTTTTTCTATTTACAGAAAGCCTACACACACACACACACACACAGGAAGATACGTACATAAACAATCACATCATCATCCAGTCCAACAGTATGGCATTTTAAAAACACTGACACACAGAGCCAGAGCCATTTATTCTAACGATACAGCTCTGGCCACTGAACTCCAGTACCTGCGCCATACGTTCTTAGCCAATGGCTACAATCCCTACAAAATAGATAAAATACTGCATAGGCCCATTACTCTGCCCTCCCCTAATACACAAGAATACAACATGATCATTTCTATTCCCTATATCAGAGGTACATCGGAAAAGATAGCCAAAGTATTGTTGAAACATGGCCTTCGCACCACCTTCAAACCTCATGTCAAGCTGACAATTCTGATCCACTCGCCTAAGGATAAACTTCACCCTTTAGCACACCCAGGAGTGTATGAAGTTCCATGTGACTGTGACTTGGCCTATTATGGGCAAACAGGAAGATCAGTGAACATCCGCCTGGAAGAACATGAAAGATGCATTCACCACTATTACTATGGCAAGTCGGGACTGGCAGACCACACTTTGGACACTCCTTTACACAGGATTAGATGGAGGAAAACGAATGTGCTATTTAGGAGTCATTATAGATCTGAAAGATTATTTTTTGAGTCAACAGTGGCTTTGAAGAATTCTCCCAACCTTAACAAATATGGTTGCATTAATTTGCCAAAATTTTGGGAGACTGTTATCCTAAGAAAAACTCCTGGATAACTGTGTTTTTTTTTTTTTTTTCATTAGAGGGCGCCAAAAAATAGGACTTTAGATCTTTTGTCTTTTGCAATTATATTGGTTCACTCACTCACTGTTGCATTTACTTGTGTGTTGTGCTCTGATGATGCTGAGTTGTAAATCAGCGAAATATAAGCATTAATAAAACATCTTTTTTGAAAAAAAGTGTTTGTGGTGTTGTTAATACCGTGAAAAATAAGTCATGAATAACCATCAACACCTAAGCTTATCTGTTAGACTAGAATAACTCGTTGATACCTATCAGATAGCCAGTCTCTAATCCAATACACTAATCTAATATCCAACCCCATCTGCTCTAGTTTGACTATCAATTTATCATGAGGTACTCTGTCAAAAGCCTTTGAGAAATCTAAGTATATTACTGTGTATCCTTCTCCTCTGTCCAAGGAAGTAGTCACTTTATTGTAATCAGTAACTAGATTACTAAAACATGACCTCTCTTTAGCAAATCCATGCTGTCCATCAAAGATAATACCATTGTTATCAACCCAACTCTGGATCCTAGTTTTCACAAGCTTCTTCAACAACTTAACCACAACACCTGACACACAGATAGGCATATAGTTTGATGCTTGAGTTCGATCACTTCCTTTATTAAGTGGCACAATCTTGCCCTCCTTCTACTCCTTATGGACTTTACCGAGTGCAAGACTCGTATTAAAAAAATATGTCAAGGCAGGTGTCAACTCTCTGGCACATTCCTTCAGAATACGCGGCGATATATTATCAAGTCCGACAGCCTTATTTACATCTAGTTTACTCAACTCCCTTACACCTCTTGCTTACTTACATTCAATCTCTCCTCCCCATCATCTATTGCTCTGAATCTCTCCATGAAGTCACATTCACAAGATCGAAAGACCTCTATGAATTGCTCATTAAGTATCTCCACCACATGTTCTGCAACAGCTGTCTTTATACCATTTTCTCCTATCAATGTCATCCTTCCATAATCATTCTTTCTTTTGCTGACCACATATCGAAAGAACTGCGTATGATTCTATTTGGCTTCATTAGCTAACTGCTGTTCATACCTCTCTTTAGCTTCCCTCACCAACCAAGTTACCCTTCTTGCCTGGTCTTTGTAGACCTCACGGAATTGGTTATTTCCACTTCTCTTATGCTGCCTCCACAATGCTTTCTTTCTCTGTATTGCATGCTTAATCTCTTTATTCATCCACCTCACACCTACCTTATTTAACCTTCTCACCATTGGAATACACTTAGACATTGCATCTACTAGATAGTTTTTGAAAATTCCCCAAGCTGCACTGATCTCTTTTCCAGCTAACTCCTCATTCCATGCTACACCCACTAGCTGTCTCCTGAGTTCTTTATAATCATCCCCCTTGTAGTTCCACATATACCCTCTTCTCACAGAAGTCCTCACGCTGCTGGCAATGACCCAGGTAATCGCCTCATGGTCACTCTCACCAATTGGTGGATGAGATGACCAAATCCAAGACTGTCAATCCTCACGTGTCCTCTGTTACATACTGTCTTAGTGGTTATCCCTCAAAAACTCAAGAAACTCATTTTCTTTACTTTCAGTTGCTTTTTCATCATTCCAGTCTATATTGCCATAATGATCACCCTTTTCTTATTTGCTTGACTAATTTGACTATACATTTCATTATCACCAACGTCCACATTACCTGGCCTATAACAACATCCAACCGAGTATTTGATTCCATTCATCTCTATCTCACACCATACTGCCTCAAAAACCACTGGCACTATTTCCCTTTTGCATCTCTACTTTGTATGGACATAACTCTTTCTCTATCATCAATAGCACTTCACCTCCCTTTTTATCCCTTCTCTCCTCACGAAACACATCATACCCTTCCATCTCTATTCCTGTCAGGATGTCGTCCTCTTCCAACCATGTCTCACTTATTCTGACAATCTTTGGGTGAACAGATGCAATTAATGCAACCATTTCATCTGTCTTGTTTCTTATACTTCTAGCATTTTTATAGAAACACAACAGTTCATTTCTGGATCTACAGCTAGTTCTACTGATACCACTCACTCGATGTGATCGCTAGATGCTTGACTGGGGCCATTTCCCTTTCTGCTTATTCATTTTAAAACCCTTTTCAATTCCAACTGTTTCCTCTTGATCCTAGGTCATCCCATTTCTTTCCTGTCTACACATGCTCTCGCCTCCTCTCGGAGAATCCACCTTTCTCACGCTGTGTATCCCTGTCCACCCTGAGCCTCCCTGTTTCCCTGCTCCTCTTGCACACCTATTCTCTCATTTTCTATACTCATACCATTCACTTCCATTCATTCATAACCACCTCTTCAATCTCTCCTGTGTTACTCTCCTGCTCCTCCACATCACTTCCCACTTGATCCGATTCATTCTCTCTCACTCTACTCACTTCTCTGCCTTCCAGTAGCAGTCTCTCCAAGCTACTTACACCATAACCACTCAAATGCAGTCCATCGCTCCCATACAGTTCACTTCTTCCTTCAAACTCATTCCACACATTAACAAACTGTACTCCCATCTCCTCACATTATGTATTTCTTTGTAAGTTCCCATGCAGCATTTATTTCCTTACCACTCAACTCCTCGTTCCATGTTATATCTCAAAGTTGTCTCCTAAGCTTGTCATAATCACCAGCCTTTTCCTTGCAAAAGTCTGCATATGACTAGCCACAACACAGGTGATTACTTCATGACCACACCAACCGGAGGAAAATGTGAAACCCCTCTAACAATTACATCCTCTGATGATATGATGAGATCTAGAACTCTTGATCCTCACGTGCCTTTCTTTACATGCTGCCTGAGTTAGTTATCTCCGGCAGCACAATGAATTTCTCAAGAACTTGAGAAATTCATTTTACTCATTCATTATCCTCCTAGAAATTCATTATCCTCCTGTCTCACTGAAGTATAAATTATTCTTACCTATTGCAGTTCAATTTGATGCACAATTTACTAATTTTTGTACCAGAGAAAGAAATTTCTTCTATTACTTCATAAACAACATATAAGTTGAGCTCTTCATGTAAGACACTTGACAGTTTCAAATTTCACCAGTTGCTTTTATCTTAGTAATCTAGTGTCCTTAAGACAGAAGTTGAAACTTTCCGTTCAGTGTTTCCGCGAACATTCAATTAAAACATTGACTACAATATCTTATTTTATTTAGTAAATACTTGTTGACAGTCTCAACTACTCTAGTTTAAAGACTCACAGTTCTATGATTACTTTTCGTAATCAATTAATATTCTCTAGACTTTAATAAATTTAGTTTAATCCTTTATCCAAGTGTGAGCAAACAAAGTTTGCACCTAAAAGTATCTTCAGGACTGGGGTAAGGTGGTACAACACCAGGGCACTGCTTGCAAAGGTGGAGCAAGCTACCAACACTCCTATCTCAGTATCTCCCATAATGCAAAACACATCTTCTTGCGTATATGTCTAATGTTATGCATTAAGGGAAGGGCCACAAACCAGACTAGTTTCGACCTTTATTGAGGTCTCTTCAGTGGGAGCCAGGCCCAAGTGGAGATACCAGGCAGAAGCATTAGCAAGACATCTCTACCTATAGGAGTTGCCAAATGGTGTGCCACTTTTTTATTAAATTACTCTGGATTTAGAGAAAGATGTTGAAAGTTTATTTTTCACTTGGTTAGAGTTTAATAAATTTAGTTTAATCTTGCTCACACTTGGATAAAGGATTAAACTAAATTTATTATACTCGAACCAAGTGAAAAATAAACTTTCAGTATTCTCTCGACTGTCACATGAAACTTAAAAAAAAAACTTTAAAAAAATTTCCTAACAACAAAATTCCCCAGTTGCTGTTTTCAAATTTCCTTTAGCTCTCCACTTGTTTTCCTTGTTACTCTGATACCGAATGCTCCTCTCTGTCAGCTGTCAATCACCCATCAAACTCCTCTGTGAGCATGTAAATTGCAAGCAAGAAATTTCATATAATGGCTGACACATCTCGTTAGCTCAAATGGAATGTCTTCACAAAACACGACAAATATCCCAACACTTATCAATTTTAAATTAGTTCTTACTTTCAATTTTTTTATTCTATCAGGATCTAGTAAGTACATCAATTTTCAAGTGGTTTACATTTCTTTCTCACATAATAATATCAATAAAGGGCATATCGCAAGTGCCGATACATGTGTTAGGAAACCAAATCTAATGATATATTAGAACAGAGAAACAATTGTAAAAAGATTCATAATTGTAAATTATGATTATTTTTACAATACTTATTCTTGAATTCATTCACACTGCCTGCACACACAACATCCAATGCCAATCCATTCCAATCATGCACCAGCATATGAGAGAAAAATCTAGCCCTCACCCCCTTCTTAGCGGCATTCATTCTCAGCTTCCAAGGATGCCCTCTTGTTCTTTCCCCACCCTCCATAAAATGAAAAATTCTGTCAACTGAAATTCTGTGTGACCCTTCGAGAAGTTCGTAAGTCTCAATCATATCACACCACCTATTTCTCCTGTTAGCTAGCGTCTGCAGTCTACAAATTCTCAATCATTCCACAATCCTGATATCATTTTTAACATTCTCCTTTGCACTCTCTCCACTGTATCAAAATTAAAACGGAAACTTGGAGACCAGACCTGCACGCAATAGTCCAAGTGAGGTCTTATCAAGGCCTTGTAAAGAGGCAAAATGACATTCTTATCTTTACATGTGAAAGTTCATTTCAGCATTGCAGTTATCTTTCAAGTTGTATTTGCAATCTTTGCTACATGGCCTCTGAATTTCAGCTTCCTATCTACTAACACTCCAAGATTCCTAGCCTGATCAGTTTCTTCTAGCTTAATCCTGCCAATATAATATGACATTGGATATCTAATCACGTCAAAGTGCATGATTTTGCATTTACTGACAAAACTGACATCCATTTTCCCATGCCTACAATTCCAACCTATTGAAATGATTTTGCAAGTACTGCATATCAGCAGCATTCCTGATTACCTTACCTATCTTTGCATCATCAGCAAATAGCTGTATCGCCTGTCAAATCTTTCCCAATATCATTAATATAAAGATTGAATAACAGTGGACCAAGGACTGATTCTTGTTGTACACCACTAGTTGCCTTAAATCTTGCAGAATCACATGCTCTGTATACCACTTTTTGATATCTGTCAATCAGCCATCTTCTTAACCACGCTAATATTTTATAATCCAAATCCATATTCTCCAGTTTATGCAACATTCTTCCATGCTGTATTATGTCAAAAACCTTAGCAAAATCCAAAAGCATCATGGTGTATCTATTCCCCTTGTCTAGTTCAATGGTAACATTATTATAGAATGTGAACAAGTTGCTAAAACATGACCTTCGCTTAGTAAACTCATTGTTTTCATTGCAGAGTAGAGATTCACTGTCAACCTATTTCTAAATGTGAGTCCTAACCAATTTTTCTAAAATCTTCACCACTACTTGTGAGATACTGATTGGTCGATAGTTGGATACATCAGTCTTTCACCACCCTTGCGCAATGGGATTACCATACATTCTTTCAATTCCTGTGGATTTGTCCTTGTTCTGAGACTCAAATTATATAGCCTGGTCAAAGGAATAGCCAGTTCAGCTTGACACTCATTTGGCAGCCATGCTGATATTTGATCAGTCCCTATTGTTGAACTGTTATTCAGTTTGTGCAATAGCTCTAATACCTCCTCTTCATACACCTGAGTTTCTTCATTCAGTGAAGAGGTAGCAGTGAACTCAATGTTGCATACACCAGTTTGATAGCTTTTAACAAAATGGGGCACTCATTAGTTGAACAACCTCTTCTGCATCTGCATTCAGAAGAGATTTTTCATATTCATTATATCTTTTACTTGCAGCATATTGATAGAATTCTCGTGGATTCTCTTTAGCTTGCAGAACTAGTTTCTTTTCATACTTAGACTTAACTTTCTGTACAACACTTGTGACTATTCTAGTCTGCTGCTTATAATATTCATAACAGACATCATCCTTATGCACATGGTATTCCTTCCACATCATCCATTTCTTATGAATCTCTTGCTTAATAAGATTACACATCCATTTGACTCCTACTCTATTTATTATTCAAACTCTCAGGACACATTCTGATATTGCATCATTTAAGTATTTTTTTAAATGCTTCCTATGCTCTATTGGTATTTTTCCCATCCAGCAACCAATACCATTTCACTTAACTCAGTATACTCCTCAATTGGTTATAATTTCCTGCTTTGTAGTTCAGCATGTAACCATTTCTGAATAGAACATTCATAAACTTAGTCACTTCCTAAGTGAGACCGTATGATCACTGTCATCAACTGGAGGCAGAATAGGTATGTCCTACAACAGCTCAATAAATTCATTTGTACTCTTCTCATGAAATTCTGCTACTACCCAGTCAATATTTGGATAATTAAAGTCTCCCATTATGATTATATTTCTTTTTGTGCCCATCATCTCTATTTGGTGATGCATTTCTTCATCACTAGCAGCCAATCCACCAATGAGTTCCTGTTGGGAGTTTTCTACCATCATGCTGACACTGCTTCTTTCATTTAGCAGTCTTTCAAAGTAATTACTCCAGACATTTAAAATATCTTTATCTTCAGTTTTCAGGTCACCTTTATCATCTCTGATCCTTTTACAGTACTTTTTCATCTATTTCTAAACCTTTTCAATAGCCTCCGAAATGTATTACCACAATCCTGATATTTATTTTCAATGTTCTTACAAAAGTCTTCCCATGACTTTTGTTAAGCTAGTTTTAAACAGTGCTTCACTTTCATACATTTTTCTCTGTATTTTCCAAGAGCATATTTTCCAAGACTTACTTGCCAGAACTTTCAGTATACCTTCTTCTTTTCCTTCATTGCCTCTTTAACTTCCTGAGTCCACCATGGAGTTCTGATTTTTCTTTTACAGATGAATTTACCACATGCCTCTTGCTGAATCAATCAATATTTTTTTCAGGATTTGCCACTGAATCTCCATAGTTTGGGTCTTGTTTTCAAATTCTTTCATTTTTTTTCTTGAATGATGTGTGTATATATCTGAGTCTAGAGTTCACGTCTGAAAGCTGCTCAACCTTGATTCATTTTAAAACTTTCTTACACTTTTCTTTTCAATATAAAATTTAGTTTTACCCTGCTCAGGGTAAAACTAAATAGTGTTCACTTCCTATTTCAAATCTTCTGTGTGTTCTCGCATCCTGAACTAGTTGAAAAACATCACTATCAACTAAAATATAGTCAATAAGACTTTTCTAATTTCTTGCATTTTCTCTCCTTGTGCACATTTTCATTTTGGAACATGGCATTAGTAATAACTAATCCATGTCCTGAACAGAAATCCAGCAGGCATTTACCATTAGCTTTACTCTTTTCTCCAAATTTTCCCAAAACATTTCTATATGTCTAGTAATCATTTCCTACTCTCCTACCAGAACCAACTTTTCCTTTTTCATAGAGTCAGCTACCTTCTCTAACGCCTCAAAATATCCTCCATTTCTGCCTTGGTAGAACCTTTTGTAGGACCATAAGCACAAATAAGTATCATTTTTCATTTCCCCATTCTGATATTGCCCACATCACTCTACTTGATATTGCTTGCCATTCAAGAAGATTATCATCATATTTAGTATTGAATACTATAGCTATGGGGGTGTTTAAGGGTCAAAGCTGTATAATTGAGAGTAGACCTCCACTTAGCCTATAAAGGAATGTGGAGAACCAACCAGGGCTACTGACCTAATGTTCAATCCTCACCTTCTCGTGGTGCACCCTGTTAGGTATCTACCTGGATACTGAATGAACGAGGATGGGCTGGCAATTTGGAACTTAGCCGACCAAATTGTATTCTTATTGGCTTAAACCACAATATTAAATGATGGTACAACATGACAGAATTTCATGCTGGCTGGGGGCGTCGCCTGGTGTAACCAGCACAAATGATACTTATTTGTGCTGGTTAAACAAGGGCCCCGTTATTTTTGCCAGGTCGAACAGCAAAAACTCAGCTACTGGAACAAATCTGAAAACACACTACAACTCAGCATCACCAGAGTTAAAGATTGGTACTATCAACATAAGAAGCCTGAATGGCAAAGAAATAGAGCTAGCTGAAGAATTAGATAAGTACCAGATCAACATAATGGGGTGACTGAAACAAAAAAGACAAAAACTGGTGAGATCTTTCTGAGCAATAAATACAAAATGTTATATTCAGGCAATGACAATTAAGGAAAAGAAAGAGTAGCCATAGTATTCAACACTAAATATGAAGCTGATCTTCTTGAATGGCAGGCAATTTCAAGTAGAGTGATGCGGGCAAATATCAGAATGGGGAACTGGACAATGAGACTTATTTGTGCCTATGGCCCTACAAAAGGTTCTCCTAAGGTAGAAGTGGAGGAATTTTTTGAGGCTTTAGAGAACGTAACTGACACAACGAAAAATGAAAAGTTAGTCCTTGTTGGGGATCTAAATAGCAGAGTAAGTAATGATGTCAGACATACAAAAATATTTTGGGAAGATTTGGAGAAAAGAGCAAAGCTAATAATAATGGCAAATACTTGTTGGATTTCTGCTCAGGACATGGACTGGTTATTACTAACAGAATGTTCGAACATAAAAATGTGCACAAATTCACATGGAGAGAAGAAGCAAGGAATAAGAAAAGTCTCATTGACTATATTATTGTTGATAGTGATATTTTCTCTTTGGTGCAGGACACTAGAGTGTTCAGAGGATTTGAAATTGGAAGTCATCACCATTTAGTCTTAAGTAGGATAAAATTGAATTTCATATTGAAAAGAATAACATGTAAGAAAGTTTTAAAGCAAATAAAAGTTGAGCAGCTCTCGAATGTCAACTGTAGACTAAAATATACAAACATTATTCAAGAAAAAATGAAAGAGTTTGAGAACAGGAATCAAACCTTGGAGATTCAGTGGCAAGCTCTGAAGAAAACATGGATTGATTCTTCCAGAGAAGTATGTGGTGAGGTTATCTACAAGGATAGAAAAATCAGAACTCCCTGGTGGACACAGGAAGTTAAAGAGGCAGTGAAGGAAAAGAAGAAAGCATATCAAAAGTTCCTGGCAAATAAGTCAGCTTGTGCTCTTGGAGAATAAAGAGACAAATGTAAGAAAGCTAAACATTGTGTAAAACTAACTAAACAAAAGTCATGGGAAGACTTTGGTAAGAACATAGAAAATAAATATCAAGAAGGTGGCAAGGTATTCTGGAGGTTTTTGAAGAAGCTCAGAAATGGAGGAAAGAGTGCTGTAAAAGGAATTAGAGATGATAAAGGTGACATGAAAATGGGAGAAAAAAAAGATATCCTTGAAATATGGAGTAATTACTTTGAAAAACTGCTAAATGAAACAAGCAGTGATGATAGCACAGTGTTAAAAACACTGACCAGGCATGCAATCAGGAATACATATCCATACTTGAAGTAGAAAAAGCCATCAAAAGTCTGAAATGTGGAAAGGCAGCTGGAGTAGATGATATTAGACCAGAAATGCTCAAGTATGTAGGAATAAAAGTTTTTCAGTGGCTACACTGCACAGTTCAGATGGCCTGGACAGAAGGACGGATTCCAGATGATTGGAGTCGAGCTCTCATAGTACCCATACATAAAAAGGGAAATAAAACTGATTGTGAGAATTAGAGAGGTATTTCTCTACTGAGTGTTCCTGGTAAGATTTATGCCAGTATACTTGAGAAATGGTTGAGAAGGATTGTCGAAGAGAAGCTTGGTGAGGAACAAGCTGGATTCAGGCCAAATAGAGGCTGTCAGGATCAGATATTCACTTTACGACAAATAGTTAAGAAGTCATAGGAATATAACAAAGATCTCTTAGTAATAATATTTTTGGTTTAAAAATCAAGTGTTGATCAATTTTATTAACTTAACCAACTAGTTTTGCAAAACTTTAACTGTTGGCATCTTCAGGGCACTTACATATAGGTTGAAACAATCTCACAATTTGCCTTGAAATCAAGCTAAAAGAGTACATTGGCTATGTCAAAAACAACAGACAGGACATTTCTGGCGTATCATCTCATTTCTCCACAACTAACCATGTCATCGAGTGGGTCAAAAGTTGTTCCCCTTACTTAGAGGAAGATTACCATTCAAGAATTTTAAAAGAAGCAGCCACAGTCACCTGTTCTACTGTCAACCTTAACAGAAATCAAGGCCTAATACTCCCAGAGATATGGGAAACCCTAATCAAATCTTTAAAAACAAAAGAAATGAACTTTAATACAAACTACAGAAAGTTCCTCAGCAACAGCTAGCTAATCTTGTACATATGATACATGTATCACGCACGTTCGATACTATTTTATTTGTAATTATTCTAGTCAGTTTTTTACAGTTATTCTTGTCAGTTTTATAGTTACACATAATTGTGAGATTGTTTCAACCTATATGTAAGTGCCCTGAAGACGCAACAGTTAAAGTTTGGCGAAACTAGTTGGTTAAGTTAATAAAATTGATCAACACTTGATCTGTAAACCAAAAATATTATTACTAATTCTCAGGATCAAGAAAATAAACCTTCATTATAACAGAGATCTCTATTTAAGTTTTGTAGATCTGGAAAAAGCATATGACAAGGTGCCAAGAGAGAAGCTATTCAAAACGCTACAGTTGTGTGGTGTGAGTGGATCATTATATTAAGCAATACTTAGTATTTATTTGAGTTGTAAGTCAGCAGTTAGAATTGAAGGAAGTACAGGGAGATGGTTTAATGTTAAATCTGGTGTCAGACAAAGTGGTATGAAACTTGATATCAAAATTGGAGATGTTTATGTCAGCTCCTTGCTTTATGCGGATGATGTTATACTTCTAAATAAATCTGCTACAAGTCTGCAAGATTCCCTGAAGAAATTGAATAACTATTGTGATAGATATGGTATGGAGGTCAGCAATAACAAGACAAAAATAATGAAAATAGGCAGAAGTATTAAAAATATCAGCTGCATTGTGAATGGAGAACCTATAGAACAAGTAAAACATTTCAGCTACTTAGGCACGATTTTTAGTGACGACGGTAAATTAAATATGGAAATAGCTGGTATGGTAGGAAGTCAACTGAATAAATTTATATGGAATAAGAGAGAAATTAGTCAAAACACTAAATTAGCTGTATACAAAACAGTGTTCAAACGAATTTTAACTTATGGATCTGAGAGCTGGGTCAGAAGTAAAACACTTGGCCAAAGACTAGAGACCACAGATATGAGAGTCCTGAGAAAGATTATAGGTGGAACAGAAGGCATCAATGGCAATATCATATTAAAAACGAGGATATTAGGAAAGAACTTGACATCGTTAGCATTCTGGAATGTGTTAGCAGAGTTCATCTCAGGTGGTATGGTCACTTAAACAGAATGGGAGAGGAAAGATTAGCAAAACAAGTATTCTCTGCGAGGTTGGCAGGAAAACCACCCAGAGGAAGACCAAGATATAGGTGGATTGATACGGTAAAAAGTGCCTTAGAAGATAGAAATATAAGATCTGACAATGTTGTAGCTTTGACAGGTAACAGATTGATTTGCCTGAAAATTGTAGGTAGTAAGTTAGTAATGATGTAAATTTTTCATGTAGTACTATCATATCCTGTACACCCTTTGAGGATAAATGTCAGGAATTTGATGATGATGATGTACTATAGCTACTACTTCTTTTTCCTGATTGTTATTGCCTGAATATAACATTTTGCATTTGTCACTGAGAAAGATCTCACCTGTTTTTGTCTTTGTTTCATTCATGCCTATTATGTTGATCTGCTAATTATCCAATTTTTATGCTAGTTTCATTTCTTTTCCAATTATGCCTCTTATGTTGATAGTACCAAATTTCAACTCTTAGCATGTGTTGTGTGTGACCTTTGTTCCTGTAGCTGACTTTTTGCCGTTCACCCTGGTTCTCTGATGAAAATGACGGGTCTTGTTTAACTGGGCGACGTCCCAGCTGGAATAAAATTCTGTCATGTTTTATCATAATTTTACATTGTGGTTTGAGCCAATAAAAATATAATTTGGTTGGCTAAATCCCAAATTGCCAGCCCATCTTCATCTGTTCAGTTTTAAGGTAAGTACCTAACAGGGTACACCATGAGAAGGTGAGGATTGGGCATTAGATCAGAAGCCCCAGTTGGTTTTATGCATACCTTAAAAAGCTATGTGGATGTCTCCTCCTAGTTATACTGCTTTGAAATATAAGTATACCACTGTATATGCATCTCCTCCAATGCATTCATATCTTGTTATAGTACATAAGTGAATTGGTAATATGTGATTTCTCTTTAAGAAACCCATGCTGACAATCACAGAAAATACTGTTGTTATCATGCTACTTCCATATCTTAGGTCTCACCAAACCTTCCAACACCTTAACTATGATAAAGATGGACTCATAGTGTGTAGTCTCGGTCTTATCTCTGGAACAAATTTTCCTTCTTTACACTCCTTTGCCAGTCTTATTGCTTTATTGACATCAAGCTTACTAATTCCTAATATACCTCTTGCTCATTCATCAGTATTGTTAAATTTGTTAAATATCATATAATTAAATATAATTTGTTCAACAGATTTTGACTGAGAAGTATTTCAGAATGTTATTTTATCATTCTGAAATAATTTTTCATTGAAGTATTCCGGTATCTTAAAATCAATTTTGATTTTTTATATAATTATCTCATGTTAAACTAAAATTCCATTGCAGATTTAGGTAAAACTTGATCTTAATGAAAATACTTCAGTTTCTGTATTTGTACAAGGATGAATTCATAATTTCTACTCCTTTTGTTTTTTTTATCTACGTATATAATATATATGAAATTAGATGTTTGAGATTGAGTGTCTTATTTCTTTTGGACAATTTAGGCGAGAGTGCTCCGAGGAAGTGCAAATGATATAATGAATGAGCATGAAAATATACTTGGTAAGATTGAAGAGCAAAAAAAAGATGCTGAAGATTTACTGAGTGAAAGCATGCACCAGCAACAGGTAGTATTGTAATATTAGATACAGTATAGTTTATTTTTTTTTATTAATTACTTATAAGAGAATAAAGTGATTGAAGTGGTCAGTTTATTAAGTATTTAGTTTATTGGTAAATGATTATTATTATAATAGAGGAACCTTCATGGAGTCTGATTCATTTCATATTACATTAACCATTATTCACACAACACCTACCATACCTATCATATCACTGACAAAGTACTTAAGATTACCTCTAACCACTCTCACAGCTGTGTAAACAAAAAAATCTATTCCTCATGCCCTTGTTAACAAAACTCTTACACAATTTCCAGGGGTGACTCATTGTTCTCTCCTGTCCTGTTGTGTAATAGAGCATTGAAATCCCTATGTGTATTTCTTATAAAGATAGATTGAAGCTTTGTGAGTTAAAAAGCTTAGTCTATCTTCATAAGGAACACTCCACGGACTAATCACCATTTTTGTTACTCACTTCTTGCCAATGAGTGCGGTGTTAGTTTGGGTACTGTTAATGTGATTTTAGAAGGAAGACAGGTACCTTTCCTTTTGGCAGAAAAGGAAAATGTGGACGAAAAAAGAAAAATACACTTACTCAAGATCATTTACTAGTTAAGAAAAGCAAAATTAATCCAAGTTTGTCTGCTGTAGGTAGATTATAGACTTTTAGGCTAAAATAATAGATTTGGCAGCTAGTGGGATTAATGTTTCTGACATGACAGTCCATCGATGATTGTTGGAATCAGGGAGGACTACCTACAGACCAAAAAAAGGAAACAACTGTTGATGCAGGCTATGCAGAAAAAGAGGCTCCAGTGGGCAAAATTGCATAGAGATTGGACTGTTGAAGAAGTGGAAGGAGGTCATATTCTTAAATGAGAGCCATTTCTTTGTCCAAGGAGAGCAAGTACCTATTTTTGCAAATCAGTAGCTGAGAAGACAAGACGTCTTCCACCCACCTTCAACAAGCTCCTAAACATCCAGCTAAAAAGATGTTCTGGGGTTGTTTTACACATGACTGTCCAAATCATTTGTGCCTGTTGACAGTAGGATGAAAAGTGACCAATACGTAAAAATATTGGAGAAAAGAGTATTCCCAAAGATCAAGAAAGACAAAGAACTCATCTTTAACAGGATCTCACTCCATGCCATGCTTCAAAAAAAGTGAAAGAGTTCCTCAAAAATCACAACATCCAATTGCTTCAGTGGCCTGGTAACTCTCCTGACTTTAACCCAATAGAACATTTGTTGGCCATAGTGAAAAAGACTTGGAAAAATTACATTGTGATACAAAGGATAACTTAATACAATCCATCATACAAGTATGGTTTCAAGATGCAGAAATTAGAAAAATGTGTTCTATGTTGGTAGCATCCATGCCTAAGCAAATCAATGAAGTTATTAGGAACAGAGGAATACATATAAATTATTAGGTAAAGTTCAGTGAGTGAATGAGACTACTTTGGAATAGTTTTGGCAGACAGTTGTGTTATTGTTTGTATGGGTGCCTCTTCAAGATTGCTAGTGATAGTACATCTAAATACCAAGAAAAATGAGAGCCGCTGGCTGATGACAGGACTCTCACCTTACAGGAATATGACTTTGAGATGAGAATACTACAATTCAACCAATATTGCTCTGAACATCTTTTGAGAAATTGTGTTTGAGTTGAACAGTAGACTGGCAGAAATGCCATCAGGATCTGTAGTTACATCAGTTCAGTGATGTAACAAAATTGAAGCCACCAAAACCATAAGTATTAGCAAACTTTTGTTTGCTTGTGTAAAACTATAGAAATGACATTTGCTTCTATTGTGTTAGTGCCTGAAGAAAAACCCTTATAGATTTGATTCTTTTTCTGGGTAGATGAACTTTTTTTTTTTTCTGGACCTTTTCAGTTGGTTCCCAAGTGAGTCGATCTTTGGCACAAGCAAGTAGATTTTCTCTCATAGAAACTTGAGTGTTTAACTCCAGCTCAATGGCCATGAAACTCACTATTTTAGGCATTAAAAAAAGACATATTTACTTGTTAGGGTTCAGGACTAAAGGATGGCAGCAGTCTGCCATAACTCTCACTGTTCAGGTGAGAGATTATGGAAGATTCACTTGTAACTATCATGATGGCTGAAGGATGGAGACTCAGTGCCTATTGCTTTTCAAAAAAATAATTAGAGTTAAAGGAGCCTTAATTATTTCCATCTCTGGGAATTCCCTTTGCAAATAAAAGATGATAGATGAGATAGTTATGTGTTTATATGTTATTATAATCTCTAACCGAATCTATCAACTACATAGATATGACCACAACAACCATATTTGTATTGTGATAGCAGTAATTTCAGGAGTTGAAATTAAGTTAATTTTTAAAATAACTGGTGATATTTGAGTCATTTTTATGGGATTATGATTTTTATGAGTGTTTACTTGTCTCTTTGTTTTTAAGAGTTGTTTGCTTGCTTGTTTGGTTCTAAGCGCTTTTATTATGTATATATATATTGTTTGTTATGGTGTGTGTGTGTGTGTGTGTGTGTGTGTGTGTGTGTGTGTGTGTGTGCGTGTGTGTGTATGTGTGTGTGTTTGTTTGTTTTCCCTCAATCCAATAGTTGATTGGGTAGCAATGCTACAATACTAGGGAATTATTATACAACAAGGTGGTTTCCCAATGCCTTCTTTGTCCATTTGTATTCTGTGTTTGTGAATATGTGTATTCACTGGGTTGATTTCAAGGATGGAGAGACTGTATCATATCTGCATGAGACTGACTGAATCACCATTTATTGAAAAGCCCTGATAAAGGTTCTTTGCATCATTGATAGGATTTGAACCCAGGTCTTTGTTATGGTGCCAATGAAAAATAGAAAAGTAGTTTGCAGTTTCAGCAATCCAGTTTTGTTTACTGCAGAATGTGCAAAATGTAGTTGCTATATACAGTGAAAGATTTGTGGAAAGAGAGTAAAACTGGTTAGCATGTGTGCATGGAAGTGTCTCAAAAGCAAATGCCAGAACTGTGGGGAGGGTAAGAATTATGATAGCCAAGAGTTAATATTATTATTATTATAGGAGATATGAGTTACAAAGATTATATCTGGATTAGGGGATTTAGATTATGGGGACTGAAGTTTCTGTAGACTTTGGTTGTATTGTAACTGCACTGTCTAGGAAGAGCAGACTGTTATTACTTTCTGTTTCTGTTGTGAATTGGATCCTTGGATGTTGGCTGTTCAAATGGGATAGGAAAGTGTGTAAGGTGTCCCAGCCATGTGACTAAATAGTGGGTTTAAGGTGGGGGTAGAATTTAGTGCATTCTTTTCAAATATCTCCATGAAAAAGTTAGCCTAGGGGGAGAAAGAGGGGGAGCCAATGGCTGTACCCTTGATTTGTTTGTAGAATTTTCCTTGCCAAACAAAATAGCCTGAGTTTATAGTGAACTGAAACAGGGCTGAGATATCAGGAGTAAATTCTGCTTGGGTAAGTGCCAAGGTGTCCTTAAGTGGGACATTTGTGATAAGGAGACATTGAAACTGACTATTAAGTTAGTGTTGCAGAGTGTTATATACTGGACTTAAAATGGGCTGAGCTTTTGATATGTGACGAGGTATTGCCAGTACTACAAGAAAGGACTTTGGCTAAATGTTTAGCCAGTTTGTAGGTGGGTGAGTCTATACCATCTGCAGTTGGGCATACAGGTACATCCTCTTTATGGATTTTTGAAAATCCATAAATACATGGGGGGGGGGGTCTGAAATTGTAGGGTTTTAGTTTGTTGGTCATATCTGCTGACCAGGAAGTGACATTTTTTGGCCGTGAATGGATAGCTGTGATCTGTGTGTGTGTGTGTGTGTGTGTGTGTGTGTAGGTGGGGGTCATAATTTAGTAGGCAGGAGGTGGGATCAGTCTTTTAAAAAAAAGGGTGGTCATTTTTTTATTATATTATATTATACATTATATACTAAATTCTGAATATGAACATACCAATGGGATTAGATGGCTTATTGGCTTGTGTATTATGAGAATATACAAGGGAATTATCAGCTGACCAGGCTATTTAATTTAAGTCTCAGTAGTGGAAAGAGGGCAAAATAGTTCCATTGCACAAAAGGGAGGGTCCAAGACAGATTGTAGCAAATTATAGACCAGTCAGTATTTCAAGAGTGATAGTGGTTATGGTAATGGAGAATTGGCAAAAGGCAGCACTTCAGGACTGGATGGACAGAAGTATGACAATCTCTAGGTGATAGATTAGCATTGTGAAGGGTAAGTCTTGCCTTAGTAATTTGGTCACTTTTTGTAATAAAGTGACAGTTGAATTGGAGAAAGGACATGGCTACACAGTCATACTGCTGTACTTTGCAAGCATTTGACAGGATATCACATGGAATGGTTTTACATAAACTGGAGCAAATAGGGATGGATATGAAGCTAGAGATTTCGATGAGAGGATGGTTGATGGACAGATATCAATGAGCAGCATATGGGAGTTGATCCAGAAGAAGGTGGATGACTAGGAATGCACCACAGGACCCTGCAGTGACCCATTGCCTGCTGTTTAATTTGTACATCAGTGATATAGGAAATATAAGGTGAGATATTCAGTTGTTTTTGAGTTCTTTTTAAAAGCTATGTGTTAAAGCTTAAGTGCTGAGAGAAACTCATGTTAAAAGCTTAATGGATTGAAACAGTACTGAAAACAGGTTAAAATATTATTTAATTCTTCCAGTATTTTGCCTTGATCACTGAGACATTGTAAAGGAGTACAATATGAGCATGGCGGTTTTATTCCAACTGATTGTATGAGCCATATCTAAAGCATGGTCTGCAAGGCCAATTGACCATAGTCATGACTGCAGATGTATTTTATATGCTCTTCCATAGGGATGTTGGCTGATCTTTCTGTATATCTGTCCATTGTAGGCCAACTTGCAGGCACTTTATATACCCAGATCTCTTGTCTCTCCTACTTCCTCCAGTTTAACTCCTCCCATAGAGTATGCAGTGTCCCATCGATGTGTCCCAACTTTATATACTCCAGGCACAGAGAGGGGAGGGAGTTGATCTTGAGTGGAATGTAAAATATACGCTAATAATGGTATTTCACCACACGTTTTGAGAGAATGTGCTAAGGAACTGACAGTGCCCTTGGCCTGGCTTTTCAATCAAAGTCTGGCTGCGGGAAAGGTGCCCATGGAATAGAAGGAAGGTAAGATAGTGCCATTTCATAAGGGCAGTAGCAGACTCTAATTATAGGCCAGTTTGTGTGTCATCAGTAGTTAGTAAGATCTTGGAGAAAGTAGTGAGGGAACCATATACAGCATTGGGCATATGAGTGTAATGTTATCAGTGAGAGTCAACATGGATTTGTGGAGGGGTGCTCTTGTTTTAGCAATATGCTAGCCTTTTATGATAAAGTTACAAGAGCATTAGATGAGGGAAAG
This sequence comes from Typopeltis vanoorti, assembly GCF_054136105.1. Lineage (NCBI taxonomy): Eukaryota > Metazoa > Arthropoda > Arachnida > Uropygi > Thelyphonidae > Typopeltis > Typopeltis vanoorti. Next base: position 14,375,518 of record NC_143563.1, read on the forward strand.
GCATATACTGCAATTTTCCTAGACTTAGCAAAGGCATTTGACAGGACCACATGATAAGCTGATATTCAAGTTGCAGCACATGGGTCTGGATGTCAGATTGGTCAACTGGATTCAGGATTGGGTGTCTGATAGATATCAGAGAGTTGTGTATGGTGAAGCAATATCAAAGAGGCAGAAGGTTACAAGTGGAGTTCCACAGGGCTCAGTACTGGGACCTATATTGTTTAACCTTTATATCAATGACATTGTCCGTGGATTGCAAGGGGATATTCGGTTGTTTGCAGATGATGCAAAGCTGGGAAGGGTTATTAGTAATAGTGCAGATGTGGTAGCCCTGCAAGAGGATTTGAATAAGCTAGATAGATGGGCAAATGAATGGGGGTATCAGTTTAATGCAGCAAAACGTAAGGTCTTGAGGGTTGGGACACATCGATGGGACACTGCATACTCTATGGGAGGAGTTAAACTGGAGGAAGTAGGAGAGACAAGAGATCTGGGTTTGATGATTGATAGAAACCTGAAATTTAGGGGACATATTGCAAAGGTAGTGAAAGTAACACAGAGGATTGCTGCAATAATGAGAAGGACACTGACCTGCAGAGATAAAATGGTTATCATTCCATTGTATAAGAGTCTGATCAGACCACGCTTAGACTGTTGTTCTGAGATCTGGTCCCCAGGATTTGAAGGGAATAAATTAACAGTGGAAAGGGTACAAAGGCAGATAAAAAGTTGGTGTGGGGACTGTGCAATGTTAGTTATGAGGATCGGCTGAGGGAGTATGGACTGCAGAGTTTGGTGGATAGAAGAAGAAGGGGTGATATGATTGAGACTTTTAAACTGTTGAGAGGTGGTTACAGGGTTTGACACTGAGGAGTTCTTTCACTTGATTGAACAGCAGGAAGGAGTCATGACAAGGAGCCATCCCTGGAAGTTACGAAAGGAAACTGTGAGAAAGAGGGTGAGGAGTGGTTTCTTTGCATGGAGGGTGGCTGAACCATAGAATGCATTGCCTGATCGAGTGGTGAGAGCGAGAACAGTCAATGCATTTAAGGAGTGGATAGACTTTGTGTTTCCTAGTAGGGACCTCCCTCAATGAGTCTTGATAGACTTGTGTTTCTTAGAAAGGACCTCCCACGATGAGTCTTTTGACTCCATGGAGGCCTGAATAATAATAACAATAATATTATACATAATATTATGGAAATAATAAAAATATATGCCAATCATGCAGGCCTGGTTGGCCGAGTGGTTAGTGTATCAGCTCTGCAGCCAAAAGGCTGCGGGTTAGAATCCTGCCATGGGCATGGATGTTTGTGATTGTCCATGCAAATATTAGTGGTGTGGGTCGGCAGCAGATGATGGCAGTAGTTGCGGTTGGTGGAGACCTAGAGTTGTAGAGTAGGTGCCCTCCCTCAATGGGTCTTTGGACTTCCTGGAGGTGGTACGTAATAATAATAAGTTCAGCAAGCTTTCGTGGCACTTAATGGATTGAAACCGCACTGAAAAAAGATTAAAATATTATTTAATTCTTCCAGTATTTTGTCTTGGTCACTGAGACATTGTAAAGAAGTGCAAGTCATGCAGAAATTAATTCTCGTGGAAAGGCTTAGACATTGGTTATGCATTTTCACTATATAATTTAAGGAAATTATAACGTACTAGGATATACATTAAAATAAATTTTAATATATTTCAATATTTCAGCAACGTCACGTTGCGATTTTCAAGAACTTATGTACAAGACATGTGCACACAGGCACAACAAAACAGTAAGTGAGGAAGAAGTAGGAAGCTATTATTTCTCCTAAAGTCCTGAGTTGTGCCCTCTAGCGGGCATCTTGGTATTCTTGGGCGATTGGGCTGAAGGTCTTCTGATGTAGGTTTCCCATTGAGGAAGTCTCATGCAGCCAAATTTGTTGAGGTTAGGATCGTTTCTTAGGGCTGAAGCTGATTCCATGAAAAGCTTTTCATATCTGTATTTGCTACAGCAAATATCAGAATTTCAGAACACAAGGACTACATCCGTTTTCACCAATACAGCCACTCTGGTCTTGCTGACCATGCTGGATACCTGCATGGCTGGATACCTGCCATAGAATACGGTGGAAGAAAGCCAGGATAATACACCGTAGCAAATACAGATATGAAAGGCTTTTCATGGAATCAGCTTCAGCCCTAAGAAACGATCCTAACCTCAACAAATTTGGCTGCATGAGACTTCCTCAAATTTTGGAAACCTACATCAGAAGACCTTCAGCCCAATCTCCCAAGAATACTAACATTGCCTGCTAGAGGACACTACTCAGGACTTTAGGAGAAATAATAGCTTCTTACTTCTTCCTCAATTACTGTTTTGTTGTGCCTGTGTGCATGTGTCTTGTACATAAGTTCTTGAAAATGGCAACGTGACGTTGCTGAAATATTGAAATATATTAAAATTTATTTTAATGTATATCCTAGTACGTTGTAATTTCCTTAAATTATATAGTGGAAATCATGCAGAAATTGTATTTCTTTGTGACTCAGGCATTTTTTTATAAAGTGCCTCAGACATAAGGGATGATATTAGTATTACTAAAATCTTTCTGAAGCGAAGGTCAGGGATTAGGGAAAGGATTGATTATTATTTTGATACTGTGGGAATTATAACCATTAGATAAGAAAGTGTGGTGTATATGATTTAGTTCTGCTGTAAGGGGGTACTCACTGGAACAAAGTTATGGACTCTATTGATTAGTGTTTTAATAATACTATATTGTTTGGGGGGAGGGCTACTCAGAGGAAAATGGAAAGATCACCGATGCAGGTCTCTCCCCAAGTCCTCCATTCTATTCTATCTTGAGCTCTTCTCTGCCAGTGAGTTTTCTAGCCTTCTCTTTAAATCTCATCCTCTCAACATTTCTTTCTTTCTATAGCTCTCTTTCCATCTATTTGATACCACTCAGATATTATTTTTGTCCATTTTTGAGTGTTACTTCTTGCAATATGACCTGTACACTGCTATTTGGATCTTTTAATGTCTGGTTTTTTGGCAAAAGTTACAAATTTCCTAAGGACATAGTTAAGGAATTAATGTACAGTGCTTATGGAAAACTATGCTGAGAGGCATTTCAGTATGGAATATGTCCATACTGAAATGTCCACACCGAACTGCGATGCAGCTCGGGGTGGACATAGTGTTGTACCATGCTTATCACCAAGTGATTCAAGAGTTCTTAAGGCAAACTGCCTTCAGAGCAAGGATAAGGCCTTGTTTATTTTCTGGAGTGGACTTTTGAGCAGCAGTTTATCTCCCTATTGCATCCAAACATGGTCTATGAGGTTGAGATCTGGAGAGCATGCTGGCCACTCGATTCAGTTAATATCCTTGGTTTCCAGAAGTATCTCCACTGGTCCACTGTTCGAATCCTGCCATGGGCATGGATGTTTGTGATTGTCCATGCAAATACTAGTGGTGATGGCAATGTGGCATTTCCATCCATAAAAATGAATGCTTCATCTACAGCATCATTGAAATAATTGAACATGACATTGAAGAACTTCATTTTAATATCGTTCACCAGTCATAGTCTCTTTTTCCAGCACTTGCAGTTTGGTGTGTCCACGATAATGCCTCCCCACACCATGACCCCACCATCTCTGTATCTGTCCCTTTCAAGAATATTATGGTGATAGTAAGCAGTGCCACTTTCAGTTAGATTTCAATATTCAATTGTCAGCTATCAATATTCGTCACTTCTCTATCAGGCATTTTACTCTTCCCACACAACTAGAGCTCACATTTAAAACATTTCCTACATGTTTGCTTACCAGTTTCACTATCCTTCCAAAAATATTTAACTTTTTGTAACAAGTACATTTCATACATGCTTCATAGAACAAAATCTCACATGCTGAAGCCCTCAAACAAAGACATCTTAGCCACTATTGTTCTGTTATATTTAAATTTAAGTTCTATATACATTTAAGTTTATTTAGTAAAAACCTTTAAAAATGTTTCCATTTAAGTGAGCTGATTGCATGATGATAATAAATTTTGCCATCGTGATATTTTCTCAATCAAAAACGTTTTTTATAATGAAAATAACATCATAATTATCAATTTTCTGATATGTACTGTCAAAAAGAATACAGGATAAATTAAAGATACCAATTAAATTATATACTTGGTTTAATCCTTTATCCAAGTATAAGCAAACAAGTTCGTGCCCAAACTATTTTCAGGACTGGGGCAACATGTATAAAGAAGCTAATGACTCCACATCACTTGCCTTAGTATCCCATAATGCAATTGCAGACATGTACAATGCTATGCATTATGGGAAGGGTCACTACCCAGACCGGTTTTGACCTTTATTGAGGTCTCATCAGTAAGAACCAGAGGTGATACTAAGGTTGAATTAATGCCGAAGTCATATTTTCATATACGAGTAGCTAAAAGGTGTCACGCCTTATTATTAAAATACTCTAGATCAGTGATTTTCAACCTTTTTCATAACACAGCACACCTAGACTAATTATTAAAATTCTGCGACACACTAAAAATATATTCTTTTAATTTTTTTGATGATCTGGCAAAAAATAGGCATAATTTTGATTGATTTATGCACACAAGAAGATGGAAGACCAGACACTAATAAATAAATGCGCAAATTACGACATTATTTCTTTGTTAATTAATTTGTTTTCATAAATCTCGCAGCACACCTGAAGACCTCTCACCGCACACCAGTGTGCTGTGGCACACTGGTTGAAAATCACTGCTCTAGATTATAGAAAATTGTTGGAAAAACTTCCGACAACTTTCTATAATCCGGAATACAGGATAATATGACATTGCTATATAAATTTGTATTATTATTAATGTCCTTCAACATTTTATTCCAAATTAGTCACTTCTAGGGCACTTTTGACTACATCAGTACACCTAGATCTTGGTCTTCTTTTGGGTCTTTTTCCTGCCATATTGACATCAAACACATGCTTTGCTAATCTTTCCTTTCTCATTTTGTTTAAGTGACCATAAAACCTGAGATTAGCTTTACTCACACATTCTGGAATGCTAATGATGTCAAGATCCTTCCCAATATCTTCATTTTTAATCTGATTCTGCCCTTGACAACATCTTCACTCCATTAATTTTTCTCAGAACTGCCTCTCTGATCGGCTGTACAAATGATCAACTTTGACTATCTCTAACCTAACTCTCAGTTTCATATATTATTATTATTATTATTATTCAGGCCTCCAAGGAGTCAAAAGACTCATCGAGGGAGGTCCTTCCTAAGACATAAAGTCTGTCAAGACTCATTGAGGGGAGGTCCCCCCCTGAGAAACATAAAGTCTATCATACCACTCTTTAAACTCACTGACCGTTCTCGCTCCCACCACTCCATCAGGCAATGCATTCCACGGCTCAACCACCCTCCACACAAAGAAACCACTCCTTATCCTCTTGCTCACAGTTTCCTTTCGTAACTTCCAGGGATGGCCTCTTGTCATCGCTCCTTCCCGCTGTTCAACCAAGCGAAAGAACTCCCCAGTGTCAACCCTGTAACCACCTCTCAACAGTTTAAAAGTCTCAATCATATCACCTCTCCTTCTTCTATCCACCAAACTCTGCAGTCCACATTCTCTCAGCCGATCCTCATAACTATCTTGTTGTATACTGTATACTGCTAGTTTAATGTTTGCTTATTCTTTTGTCTATCTATTTCCATATTTAATTTGCCAACTTCACTAAAAATTGTGCCTCAATAGTTGAAACAATTTACTTGTTCTCTGTTCTCCATTGAGAATGCAGTTGAAGTTTCTATGTTCCTGCCTATTTTCATAATTTTGGTATTTTTCTTGCAGATATTCATACTAAATTTGTTACAGCTGTTATTCAGTTTAGTTAAAGAATCCTGGAATTTTGGAATTTTCACTGGTTATGTTTAGGAGCACCACATCATCTGCATAAAACAGAGCTAAGAGTGATATCTCCAGTTTTGATATCAGGTTTTATGCAACTTTCTTTCATAATGCAATCTGTATAAATTATGAATAAGAGTGAAATAGAGTGCACCCTTATCTTACAACTGGTTTTTACATAAACTGTCTTCCTGTATTCCATTCTAACTGCTGCTGTACATCTTAAACATAGACTATGTATTGCTCTGCATAAATGTTCCATTTGCCATATATAAGAGTATTCTGAACAGCTATTCTCTTGGTACCATGTCTCATGCTTTTTTTTTTTTCAGACTCCAAAACTTAAATACAATCCCTTTTTGTATTCTCGTGATTTCTCAACTATTTTTCATAAACATAAAATCTGATCTTAAATTTATTTGGCCTGAACCCAGCTTATTCTTTTCTATTCTAATTAAAGGCTAGTGATTATGAAAAGCCTAGGAGACAGCTTGGAGCCATGGAATGCATTGCTAACTGGAAACAAGATAAATGCTACTTAGTCACTGATTAAGAAATGAAACTTAATAGCAGCAATATGAAGATATATTTGAAATACCATAGGGTTGAATAAGGTAGGTATAAAATGCAAGAATGAAGCGATTAAACATACGCTGTGGAAGAATACACAGTAGAAGCAGCAAGTTTTATCATCAGTTGCACAAAGAGCATGCCAGAAAGGTGCGTTGCTTGTTAAAGGAAAGCCAAAGTACAGTATAAGCAGAAATAAGCTAATCAAGCTAAGAAAGATCCTAGAGAGTTCTCTCAATAATTCAGCAAGTTGACGATAGAATGATTATGGTAAGATATTAATTGATGAAAATGGTAGATTGGTAACTCTTGCAGATGATGTAGTTGATGCATTCAGGGAGTATTTTTCCAGGATGTTTCACATGAGAAGCCTGGGTGCATGGGAAATGGGAGAGAATTGACTGATGAGTGAGCAAGAGGATATAAGGAATTAAGTAAATTTGATGTCAATAAGGTAATAGGACTTGATGATCACCACATCTTAAGGGAATGTTCAAGGGAGTTGATGGCAACCTAGACAAATGCTGTTTAACAAGTCTTGCAATAGGGCAAGTCTCAAAGGAATGGCAAGTGGGTGAAATTGTTTTATTTTCACAAAGGTGGTGATCAAACTGTGGCCCCATATTAAAAGCCATTCTGTGTGCTTAGAGTAGTGGTTAAGGTGATGGAGAAATTGGTGAAAATTAGGATACAGAATTGGGTTGATAATAGTAGTGTTCTCTGTGATGGATAGCACGGATTTGCTAAAGGTCATCATATTTTACCAGTTTACTTATGCACTACAAGTTAACAAACGTTTGAACCAGGACATCCAATTAGTTTACATGGCTATGTTTATCAAAGGGCTTTGCTTAGTTTTTGCAAAGACCTTTCATAGATTGCCACACAACCAGTTGGTAACTAAATTGAAACAGATGGGTGTTCAGATACCAGATTAGCAAGTTGGATAAGTGATCAAAAGCCAGTCAGCAATTTGTGTGTGGAAGTGCATTTTCCTGAATGAGAGAAGTCACTAGTTGTATGCTGCAGGGATTTGTTTTGGAGCTATTGTTGATATTGGGTTGAGTTTAATTGCAGCTGTTTGCTGATGAAAGTTTGGAGAGAACAATAAGGAGTCAAGATAATTTTATTGCTCTTCATGGAGGATCTGAATAGACTGCAAGAGTGGGAGAGTGAGTGCAGCTACCAGTTTAATTTACCAAAGTGTATGATTTTGTAATTGGTAGGCAATGATGGGATGCAAAGTATAAAATTAGTAGGAAAATTTTGAAGAAAGTGGAGGGGATGGGTGAGAGATTTGGGAGTGATGGTGTACATGGAATTTAGGGATTTCATTGTATATATATATATATACAATGAAATATATATATATATATATATATATATATATTGAAAAGAGTTGAGTGAAGATTGAAGTTTCTGGTATGTGAAATGTGGAATCTGAAGACAGATTGAGAGAGTGCCATTTACAGAGGAAGAGAAAGGGAGGATATAATTGAGACACATTGGTTAAGGGATTGTTATCAAGTTAATGTAGAGATATTTCATAGAAGGTTCTACTTATATGAGACAGGTAGGAAAAGAAGTCATTCCTGGAAGCTGTATAAGGAAGGCATGAGCAGGGAAGTTAGATTTTTTGTGAAGAGAGAGGTGGTGAGTGTGGAAATATTGAATGAATTTAAGGCATGGTCTAACAAACTTTGTGCAGCAGCAAAGACCATTTGCTGAATCTTCTGAATGTCGGTCTGGCGATAATAATAATAATAATAATTACTTCATTAGTTATTGTAAATGCATTTAAGCATTTTTTTATAATAAGTTTCTCTACATAATCTTTTCTGAGAAATAATGCACAAATTGTTACTCTTTCATTAATCTTTAAACTCAGCAATGATCTGGAGCAACTACTTTAAATGATCCAATATTGCTTTTTTTTTTTTTTTTATTAAATGATAATAAATTTAACTGTAGGTAACTGATGAGCTTTTGGCAGATACTGATGCAGCATTAGCCAAGGCAAAGGAAGCTGTTGCAGCTGGAGAGAAAATACTTGATGATGCTAAACATACACTGGAAACTCTGGAAGGTATGTTTTTTAAATAAAAATGTATGATACCTAATTTTTACCTTTATATATATATTTTTTATTATGTCCTAGGCATGGCCTCTACATCCTGAAGCAGCCCCCCAGGCCAGGATTTTTGGCAGCCCCCCCCACCTGTCGCTCAGGTTAAGGACAACGCATTGCTATAGGGTTTAGGATCAATTAGTTTAAGTGATAACACAAAAGTAATATTTATTTAAAAAACTACCAACATCTACATAATACAAACTAATAATAATATTAAAAATTACTTCAAAGTATATTTTCTAGCTTTTGTCGACGCAAATTTATCAATAATGTCAGTAAAATCAATTCGCTTAGCCAAATCATTTTCGATGCACAAAATTGCTAGGTGATTAAGTCATTCTTGGCTACTTGTGCTTCTTTTCCATGTTTTCAATGAATTGGCCAGTCTGCTGAATGATCTCTCAGCTGAAGAAACAGTAACCGGTATTGTGCAAAATAGTTTAATGGTGAGGCAGATATTGGCAAATATACCTTGCAGGTTTTTGTCATAAATTGCATTCAGAAGTCTCACCAGACTTGTTTCTGTGCCAAAAACTATCTTATGAATACTTTTAAGGTGAAGAATTTCATTCAGTAACTCTTCTGAAAGATCTTTTTCATACATATTCACAAGTTGTGCTGCTTTTGCGATAAGTTGACCATCATCCAAGTTGTGGAAATTTAAAATAGGTGAGAATAATTCACATATATTATCTGCTGCTTCAAACCTTGTTTTTAAATCATTCATAATGAAATCCAATACTGGATAAATTACAAAAATTTTGAAATCTTCTTCAGGTTCTACACCAGTTTCCGCATATTCACCGGGGGGGGGGGGCAGAGCCCCTTTATATATATAATTAAAGATGATGCATACTTTCATTGACAAAACTGAAAAAAGTTACTTATTTCTGTATGCAATAAATTTGATCATTTTATCTTTATTATTTAAAGTTAGTTTATAAATTTATTTCTTAGGCATTGTATGTTACAATGAAATGCTTAACCTAATTTTTGGATAAAATAGAAACTTTAATTTAAACATTTCCAGTTATTCATTTTAAATGTTTTAAATGTTTAAAAAAAGACTATTTAGCTTTAGTTCATTTTAATTTATATTGGGTGGATATTTTCTTGTTGATAACCTTAATATGAAAGTTGAAATATTGAATAACTGTTTTACCTTCCATCTTAAATAAATTAATTTACTTGAATACATTTTAAATACAGTTGACCCTTGAAGAATGCAGGTTTGAACAATGCAGATCCACTTATACATGGTTTTTAATGAACAAACATATTGGTAAATTTTTCGGAGATTTGCGACAATTTGAAAAACTTGCAGATCAGCCGGGTAGCTCAGAAATATAAAAAAAAATTAAGAAAAAGTTAGATGTGTTATAATTGCATAAAATATATGTAGATACTAGTCAATTTTATCATTTACCACTATGAAGTATACACAAATCTTATTATAAAAAGTTAACATTTATCACAACTTACACACACAAACACTTACAGGACTGTAAGTTGTGTAGTGTCAGAAAGAGCTTTAGAAAAATTAGTGCTATTTTGAATAATAATTGGTGTTTCATAAATTTTAGGGTTTCATTATTTATTTTTGAGAACGAAGTGTGTCTGAGTGATTTTTGGTGTGAATTCTATCAGAATTATTAGTCTAAATTGACATTTTAAATATTACACAATGCCAGTCAGGAGGTCAACCATGCAGGCATCGACTGGTGCTACTAGGCGAATGCCGTGGAAGTCAAGTAGCATTGGTGACATAGACTTTTCAACACTGATTCAATGTCCTGAGTGCGATATGTATGCATGGCAGAATGTAAGAGATGTCTTTGTGGAGAGGGAGAGAATGAGTGAAAGATGAGAGAAGGTATGGATTTGTTGTAAGTGCTATATACTGTTGGACCACGATACACAGAATGCGAAACTGACTGAAAAGATAGATAGTCTATATGAAAGAAATGGAAATGAAACAAAAGTTAAAGAGACTGATGAAGTGAAAGAATGCAGCATGTAGAAGTGAAAGTTATGAAAAACTGAAATGAAACGAAAGCAAGAGAAACTGAGGGAGTAAAAGAAAGAATGCAAAGATGTAGAAGCGAAAGTTACAGAAGAAGTTGTGAAAAACAGAAGTGAAACGAAAGTTGGAGAAACTGAAGGAGTGAAAAAATGCAAAGATGTACAAGCGAAAGTTAGTGATAAGGGGTGAAAGAAAGTATGAATGAGGAAAACGAAGTAAAGTGCAGCCGAACGAGAGCTTGCGAGATAGAGAGTGACGTTGTCGGAATGCAAGATTTAATGAAACAGGTATTGGAAATGAAAAATGAAATGAAGAATATGTTGATGTTAGGCATCTAGTGGAAATTAATGAAAGTATGCAAGAAATCAGAATGAAAAAACAAAGAGTAAAAGAAGCGACAAGTGATTCCAGGATAGCAGTATATGGAGACTCCATAATTAGAGGGCTAGTTACTGACAGTCCATAAGGTCTGCTATCTGGGTAGGAGATTGAGTATGATAATAAGGCATTGGACATGAGGAAGAAACGAGCAATAGAGTTAGTTGTGATTGTAGGGACGAATGATCTAACTGGACATAAGAAAGATGTGAGGACAGATATCAGGAGGCTATGGAGAAGAGTGAAACATGACAGTGTAGTAGGGTAGGTTGTCAGTGTGTTACCTAGGTATGATGATGAGTTGCGATGGAGAGCCACAATCATGAATGGTATTTGTGTGAGGAGAAGGGAGTGGAGTTTGTGGATGTATGGCATGTGTTTGAGGGAGGAATGAAATTATGCAGGCTTGATGGGTTGCATTTCAATGGCTTTGGAGTGAGTGTGCTGGAGAATGTGTTGCTGGATGAAAGTATAGTGTGTGGAAGTACAGTGTGTAATGCATGCCAGAGATCAGAAGGAACAGATGAAGAGAAAAATCAGGAGAGTGGTACTGAAGAGAAAGCAGTGCTTGGCAATGGAAACAGTAGTAGTGTGAGAGAGGAAGAGAGAACGGAAATACAAGAGGAACAGGGAAACGGGGAGGAGCTCGGGTGGACAGGGAGACATGGCATAGAGAGAGTGAATGTTGAAAGTGGTAATGAATGTGTGTATGAAGATGGAGTATATTGCAAAGTGGATGGAGAAGTGGAGACAGAGCAGGTATATGTGATAAGCGGTGACAGAGGTGATTTGGATGAGGAAATCACAACCAACATATGGTTTGGATAGGACTAGCTATAGACCTAAAAATGAACTGATGTGTTTGTTTACAAATGCCAGAAGTATCAGAAATAAAGGGGATGAAATGGTTTCAGTGATTGAGTTTATTTGCCCCCAAATCATTGGAATAAGTGAAACATGGTTGAATGAAGATGATATCATAACGGGAATAGAAATGGAAGGGTAAAGTATTTTTCGTGAGGATAGAAAGGGCAGGAAGGGATGGGGGGGAGTGCTGCTGATGTTAGCAGGGGAATTAAGTCCACATAAGGCAGACATGAAAGGGGAAAATAGTAGCAATGGTTATTAGGCAGTGTGGTGTAATGTGGAGGTTGAGAGGAAGACATATTTAGTTGGATGTTGCTATAGGCCTGGGAATGTGGAAGGTAGTGATGAAGAAATGTATAAACAATTTGGATTAATGAACAAAGGAAGAGTAATTATTATGGATGATTTTAATTATGGCGGTATAGATTGGAAGAGATAGCATTTGGGAATAAGGAAAGTGAATTTCTCGAATTCTTGAGAGATAACTATCTCAGGTAGCATGTAAAGGAAGGCACCCAAGAATCAAGAGTTCTAGATCTGATCATTTCATCAGAGGATGTAATTGTTAGAGGGGTTTCACATTTTCCTCCAGTTGGCAAAAGTGATCATTAAGTAATCACATGTGTTGTGGCTAGTCATATGCAGGCTTTTGCAGAGAAAGGATATATGTGGAATTATAAGGCTGGTGATTATGACAAGCTTAGGAGACAACTTCGAGCATAACATGGAATGAGGAGTTGAGCAGTAAGGAAATAAATGCTGCATGGGAACTTATAAAGAAACACATAACAGCATCAATGTACGAATGTATCCCAAAGACTAAAAGACTGAATAAGGTAGGTGTAAAATGGATGAATGTGGAGCGTAAGCATGAAATATGGAAAAAGAAAGTACTTTGGAGGAAGTACAAGATGAATAATGGTAATCAGTCACATGAAGAATATAAAGAACAAGCCAGGAGAGTGAATCAGTTAGTAAGGAAAACAAAAATAGAGTATAAGCAGAAATTGACAAAGCAGGCTAAGAAAAATCCTAGAGAGTTTTTTAGATATATGGCAAGTAGAAGGAAGAATGATCATGGAAAGATGAAGTTAAGGAATGAAAGTGGTAGAATGGTAACTGCTTCAAAAGACATTATTGAGGTATTCAGTGATCAATTTATAAAGGTGTTTCATCCTGATCAGGGTGAAATCATGAGGAACTTAAGTGTAGAGGATATAGGAGAGGATAGCTTAATTGCTAGTGAGCAGGAGGTATTTGAGGAAATAAATAACCTTGATGTTAATAAGGTGATAGGATCTGATGACATATCACCATGCATCTTAAGGGAATGTTCCAGGGAACTGGCAGTAGCATTGGCATGCCTGTTTAATAAGAGTTTTGCATTAGCACAGATTCCAAGGGAGTGGAAGGAGGATAAAATTGTTCCACTGCATAAAGGCAGTGATAAGGCTGTAGCTTCACATTATAGGCCAGTCTGTATATCTGGAGTTGTGGTGAAGATCCTGGAGAGATTGGTGAGAAGTAGGATATAAAAATGGGTTGATAACAGCAGTATTCTCTGTGGTTATCAGCATGGGTTTGTTAAGAGGAGATCATGTTTCACTAACTTACTTATGTACTATAACAGGGTGACAAATACCTTGGACAAGGGAGATGCATATACAGTGGTGTACTTGGATTTTGCAAAGGCTTTTGATAGATTGTGACATGATAAGCTCTTAAATAAATTGAAACAGATGATTGGATAACAGACTTCTGTGTTGAATCAGTGACTGGCTGTTGGATAGATATCAAAAAGTTGTATATGGGGGGGGGTGCAATATCTTGAAAGAGAAAGGTCACCAGTGGTGTGCCACAGGGGTCAGTTTTGGGGCCATTGTTGTTCAGTTTGTATGTTAATGGTATTGGGTTGGGTGTAACTAGTGATATCCACAGATGATGTTCGCGGATGATGCAAAACTGAAATCTCAAATCTTTACACAAAGTGCAAGGTTTTGAGATTTGGTAAGCAACGATGGGATGCCAAGTATACCCTTGGTGGGGAAACTTTAACAGAAGTAGAAGAGATGAGAGAACTAGGAGTGATGGTGGACAAGGACCTGAAATTCAGGGGCCACGTTGCACAAGTTGTGAAGACATCGCATCGAATAATGGTAATGATGCGGAGAACCCTGACATGCAGAAATGCAGAGGTGCATGCAATTCAGTTTGTGCTTGTGCATACCAAAGAAAACTGCTACGAAAAGTGTGTAATTTGTACAGGCTCATTGAGTTCTATACAGCCCATCTCATCTCTTGTGATGAGATGAGATGGCCTGTATAGGCCATCTCATCCTAATGCTTTGTGAAGTTCTGATTTACAAATTGAAAGTCCATAATTTTGATATTCTTTTGTGTGCTTCCCAGCCACATTGGAATTGAGGAAATGAGACTGCATATGCAGCTGCTAGATCAGCTGATAATTTTTCTCCATACTATTTGTCAGTTCCATATAGCAGAAGTTCATATGATCATATCTAATAACTTAGTGAGAGTCATCATGGCAGGAAGTACTGACAAATAAATTGTAGAAGATTAGGACTGAAAATAAGCACTGGCAGTCTAGCCAACATAGAAACAGATGAAAGGACGTGTTCTTGCTAGGCTCTGCATGTGTAACAATCGTCTTACACATTCATATTTATGAAGGCTTATGTGACCCACCTGTGTGTGAACAGTGGAACATGTATTTCTCCATTCCTCATGTTCTGGTGCCAGCACTTCACTCACTCAAGAAAGAATTTTTTACTGATTTGTCTGAGTCACATACTCTTAGACAGATCTCATCAGACTCGGATGAATTTGCATGAAGTTTTTAATATTTTAATAATTAACATTTTAACATTTTATCTCTTTATTAGAATATATTATATTAGAATTAGTATCCCCACCCCAAGTCTCTCTTTTCTTTTTTTAACTTGGTGAAATGTTGAAAGAAATTTTTAAAAAAAAAATGAAGAAAGTGTAGAAGAGCACAGTGAGTAATCACAAAGTGTTTGGTTTCTGTTACATGTATTTTCTATGTACATTATCATGTATGATAATGCTGTGCATTTATCATGGTTGGCTGAATATATAGCATCTTTTTAATCTGTGTGTGACTTGAATCCTACTGTAGCATGCATGTTTTTGGATATCTTTAGGTTGTAGATAATTTTCATTGCCCAATGTGAGATAGTCTTGCTTATTGGGACTTAAATTGGTGTTTGAAAAAGTGCCATTCTTCATCTCTAGAGCATAGCTCCCAGTTTATCTTGCCCATAATTTTATTAAGCATGAATATTATTCTTGGTAGGTTTGAATTTTGTTTGTATACATATTAGCCACATCCAAACTGATATCATGGTCAGTTTCGATATCACTTCACTCTTCACTAATGTACCTTTGACAGAGACTTTATTAAACCATTAAACCATATTTCCCTCCACACATAATTGAATTATTCACATTCACTGTGTGTAGGTTATTTCTTATGGAAAGGAAAAATATACAAATATCTGG
This sequence comes from Typopeltis vanoorti, assembly GCF_054136105.1. Taxonomy (NCBI): domain Eukaryota; kingdom Metazoa; phylum Arthropoda; class Arachnida; order Uropygi; family Thelyphonidae; genus Typopeltis; species Typopeltis vanoorti. Next base: position 14,390,946 of record NC_143563.1, read on the forward strand.
ATGAGGCTGCAATGTGTTCCCTTCCTTCTCCCCTCTAGCAAACTTCTATACGGAACATTTTGAAAACCAAGCACTCAACACAGCTACACTTAAACCAGTGGTTTGACTGCACTATGTTGATAATGTGTTTGCTGTTTGGCCTCACAGTCCAGACACATTAGATACATCTTTGGTGCATCTTAACAGCCAATGCATTAAAATAAACTTCCCCATAGAAAAGAAAGTAACAATTGTCTATGGCCTATTATCCTTCTCCATTTATAGAAAACTCACTCATACAGGAAAGTATTTACATAAACAATAACACCACCATCCTTCCCAACAGTATGACATCTTCAAAACACTTACTGACAGTGCCAAGACCATTGGTTCAAATGACATACCCATTGAAACTGAGCTCAGGGACCTTTACAGCATTTTTTTAGCTAATGGCTACAGTCTATATAAAATAGATAAAATTGAAGCACCCCCCCCCCCATCCTTGAAACACCCAACACACAGGATCATGCAAAACCATTCCCATCTCATATATTAAGGATACATCAGAAAAAAATAGCCAAATTTCTCTGCAAAAATGATCTTCATGTCACTTTCAAACCTTTCATTCAGCTAGCTACCTTCATACTTTCTATGATATATCAACCACATTCTCTTGAACATTCTGGGTGTATAAGGGGGATATTATGGGGAATTTCAACTATGGTAACATTGATTGGAAGAGGAGAGGACACATGTGAGGAAGGAACTGGATTTTATTCAATTATTAAGGGATAACTATCTGAGACAGCATGTAATAGAAAATACTAAGGGTTTGAGAGTGCTTGACCTGGTAATAGCATCTGAGAATTTGACTGTAATGAATATGACCATGTTGCCACCTATTGGTGAGAGTGATCATAAGGTCTTGACCTGAGAAGTGGCTAAAGGTGTGGAATTTTCGATTAAGATAGGATATATGTGGAATTACCGTGCTGGCAAGTATGACAAGCTTAAGAGCATGTAAAACTGCAAGGGTTGGATGTTGATAGAACATGGGAAATGGTCAAGGAGCATTTACAGGAGGTTATGGCTGATTGTATACCTAGAGTGAATAGTAAAACAAGTAGGGGTTAAATGGATGAATATCACCATTAAGCTTGAGCTGCAAAAAAAAAAAAAGAAACAATTGTGGAGGGAATTTAAAGAGAAAGGTGACCTGCAGGCACACGAACGGTATAAAGCGCAGGCCAGAAAGGTAATGAGTGTGGTAAGAAAAGCAAAAGCGGATTACAAAAGGAAACTAACTATGCAAGCTAAAGAGAATCCCAAATAGTTCTTTCAATATACTGCAAGCAAAAAAAAAACTGTACATGGCAAAATGATTTTAAGGAATGCTGATGGTAAGGAGGTCACTGAATCAGTCGATATAGTGGAATTACTGAGTCAGCACTTTGCAAGAGTATATCATCCAGGTGGTGACACTGAAAGAATGAAGGAACCATTAGTTTATACGAGAATTGTGATGAATGAAGTGGAGGTGAATAGTCTATAACAGAACCTTAATGTGAATACATCTGTGGGATTGGATGGTATACCGGCACGGGTCTTATGTGAAGTGGCTAAAGAATTATCAGTGCCCTTGACCATGTTGTTTAATCTGAGTCTTGGGTCTGGTTTAGTCCCGAAGGTGTGGAAATAGGGGAAAATACAAAGACCAGCCAAGGAGGGTGATTTGGTTGGTGAGGGTAGCTAAAGAGAGGTATGAACAATAGTTAGCTAATGAAGCCAAATAGAATCCTAAGGAGTTCTTTCGATATGTAGCCAGCAAAAGAAAGAATGATTATGGAAGGATGACATTGATAGTAGAAAATGGTATAAAGACAACTGTTGCCGAATGTGTGGTGAAGATACTTAATGAGCAATTTATGGAGGTCTTTCGATCTTGTGAATGTGACTTCATGGAGAGATTGAGAGCAGTAGATGATGGGGAGGAGAGACTGACTGTAAGTGAGCAAGAGGTGTATGGGGAGTTGAGTAAACTAGATGTTAATAAGGCTGTTGGACTTGATAATATATCACCATGTATTCTGAAGGGATGTGCCAGGGAGTTGACACCTTATCTCCCCATCATCTCCTGCTCTCAATCTCTCCATGAAGTCACATTCACAAGATCGAAAGACCTCCATAAATTGCTCATTAAGTATCTCCACCACACATTCTGCAACAGCTGTCTTTATACCATTTTCTCCTATCAATGTCATCCTTCCATAATCATTCTTTCTTTTGCTGGCTACATATTGAAAGAACTCCTTAGGATTCTATTTGGCTTCATTAGCTAACTGCTGTTCATACCTCTCTTTAGCTACTCTCACCAACCAAATCACCCTCCTTGGCTGGTCTTTGTATTTTATTTCCATTTCCTATTTCCACCTTCGGGACTAAACCAGACCCGAGACTCAGATTAGACAACATGGTCAAGGGCACTGATAATTCTTTAGCCGCTTCACATAAGACCCTGTAATGAGAGTCTTATGTGAAGCGGCTCACCAACCAAAACAAATCACCCTCCTTGACTGGTCTTTGTATGTTCCCCTATTTCCACACCTTCGGGACTAAACCAGACCCGAGACTCAGATTAAACAACATGGTCAAGTTTAATGACCATGTTGTTTAATCTGATGTTTAATGTTCAAGTTTAATGACCATGTTGAATGTGACTTCATGGAGAGATTGAGAGCAGTAGATGATAGGGAGGAGAGACTGACTGTAAGTGAGCAAGAGGTGTATGGGGAGTTGAGTAAACTAGATGTTAATAAGGCTGTGGGACTTGATAATATATCACCACGTATTCTGAAGGAATGTGCCAGGGAGTTGACACCTGTTTTGACATATTTTTTTAATATGAGTCTTGCACTCAGTCAAGTCCGTAAGGAGTGGAAGGAGGGAAAGATTGTGCCACTTCATAAAGGAGGTGATCGAACTCAAGCATCAAACCATAGGCCTATCTGTTTGTCTGTTGTTGCGGTTAATATGTTGGAGAAGCTTGTGAAAACTAGGATCCAGAGTTGGGTTGACAACAATGGTATTATCTTTGATGGAAAACATGGATTTGCTAAGGGGAGGTCATGTTTTAGTAATCTAGTTACTGATTACAATAAAGTGACTGCTTCCTTGGACAAAGGAGAAGGATATACAGTAATATACTTAGATTTTGCAAAGGCTTTTGATAGAGTACCTCATGATAAATTGATAGTCAAACTAGCACAGATGGGATTGGATATTAGATTAGGGCATTGGATTAGAGACTGGCTATCTGATAGGTATCAACAAGTTGTGTATGGGAGAGCGATATCCAGGAAAAGGAAAGTCACTAGTGGAGTGCCTCAGGGTTCTGTTTTGGGGCCATTACTGTTTAACTTCTATATTAACGATATAGGTGAAGATTTGGATCGAGATATTAAGTTGTTTGCAGATGATGCAAAGTTAGGACAAACCATGAAGAGTAGTGAAGATGTTGTGGCCTAACTTTGCATCATCTGCAAACAATTGCATCATCTGCAAACAATTCCATGCCCAATGACTTGAATAAATTGAGTCATTGGGCATGGAAATGGAGATGTTAGTTCAATGTTGCAAAATGTAAGGTTTTAAAATTTGAAAAACAAAGATGGGATGCAGAATTTATGCTTGGTGAGAATATATTGTTGGAGGTAGAGGAAATAAGAGATACAGGGGGTGATAGTGGATAAGGATCTAAAATTTAGGTGACACATCACCAAAATTGTGAAGACAACACAAAGGCTTCTGGGAACGATGTTGAGGACACTGACGTGTAGAAGTAGGGAGATTCTTGTTCCGTTGTATAAGGCTTTGATTAGGCCACACATGGACTATTGTGCCCAGATTTGGTCACCGGGTTTTCAGAAGGATGAAGAGATGTTGGAAAGGGTCCAAAGGCGACTGACTAAGATAGTTTCTGACCTCTCAAATGTCGAGTATGAGGAAAGATTGAGAAGATGTAATTTGCAGAGTCTGGTGGATAGGAGGAAGAGGGGAGATATGATAGAGACCTACAAGTTGGTAAGGGGTTGTTATAGGATCAATGCTAGAGAAGTTCTACAGAAAATAGTCGGAGATCGGGGAGAACCAAAGGTCATCCCTGGAAACTGTATAAAGAGGGTGTGAATAGGGGAGTGAGGGGCAGGTTTTTTTTGTGCAGAGTTGTAAATGATTGAATGCCTTGCCTGAGAGTGTGGGGTCTGCAAGTGTTTGAATGTGTTCAAGGCATGGTATGATGAGCTGTGTATGTGATAAAAGGACCTCCCAGATGTGTCTCTGACTCCATGAGTTCTTGGGGTGATAATAATAAAGTTCCTCGTGTTTGCAGTTTAGTCTACTCACAAACATTACATCAGCTATCATTCGTATGGCAAGTCAAGATTGGCAGACCATGCTCTGGATACTCCTTCACACAGGATCAGATGGAGGAAAACATCTTTATTTCATAGAAGTTGTTATAGGTCTCAGAGACTATTTTTGAATCAATATCAACTATGAAGCACTCTCCCAACCTCAGCAAGTGTGATTGCATTAATTTACCAAAGATCCTGAGAAACTATTATTTTAAGACCTGATATCCTGATTTCTCTAAATTAACTTTGTGGTTATCTACCCTATGGGGGGGGGGCATGTAAGGACATTAGTTTTATTGTGAGTTACAATTTAAATTGTTTTTTGTGTAGTTTAGTGCTGTGTGCCTATCACAATTATAATTCTGTTCTGATGATGCTGGTTAGAAAACCAGTAGCAGAATATTTGTGAGTTTAATGAATATACTTTTTTCCTCTCTTTGTGTTGTTCATATCATAAAACATCATTTGACACCTAAGCATTTCTATACATATAATCTGTACCTAACAATAATGATTTAATGACCACCTTAAGAATATGGGAAATTGCCATTCCTCAATAGGAACATAATAGTATGTCCTGTTTTTCAGCTATATTCACCACATTATTATTATACTTGAATCAGTTTTTGTAATGCTTTCTAATGATCTATATAAATTTTCTTGACTCCTGCTCTGATGATGCCCTTTATATTTATCCTTGAAAAGTCCTGGCTTGAATGCCATCTAGGATATGTGAAATCTTTATAAGGACCCTTCAGTCAAAGATGAGTTAGCCATTGTCATATGGAGGCAGCTTTTCATCCCGCAAAACATAAAAATCAGCCAGAAAGCATGCACACAATTAACAGACATAATACATAATATAGATTGATCTCATTAATTTTATTGCTCTAGCTGTGATTCCAACCAACCAAACACAACACTGGTTGAAATTATAGCAAAACATAAGGAAAGTAATTAAATGTGCTTTTTTTTTTTTAAAAAATAAAATTCATGTTTCTTCCATTAAAGAAATAAACATGTTTCATAGACACAAAAACATCTTAAAACTACACAAATGTCATAAAACATTAATTTACCATGACTGGTAGATAAATGAACTAAATTATTGTGAATAAATTATAGCAGTGGGCCAACTGCAGATAAAATCTGCAGTTGGCCCACTGCTTACTATGACAAAGTAACTTGGTTATTTATAAATCTTATTTTGTTTATGATAGCAGGTAATCCTATCTTCATGATATGCCATGTTCATGTTCTCTAGCTGATTTGTTTGTTGTGTAAAAAAAAAGTTTGAGGAGAAAAAACTTAGCCACTTCTGTATGAGATTGGCCATTTCACTTTCAAATGAACACCCTTCGCAAAGATTGGTATTTGAATCCAGTTCTTTCTAACCAATATCACTTCTGACTAAGCTGTACAAGCATTATGTATATAAAGTCAATAAAGTCAAAAAATAATGTTATATATATATTTTTTATTAATCATTGCTTGCACTGTCTTATTATTCATAATTAATATTAAATATTTCTCATTTATTTATAGGATTTTCTAAAGGAGTAAAAGAATCTGAAGATGAAGCTGCTGCCGCTCTTGAGAAAGTGCCGATAATTGAAAACCGAATTGAGGAAGCAGAAGACAAGACCAAGATTGCTGAAGATGCTCTCAGTGGAGCAGAACAAAATGCAATTGAAGCCAGAGATATTGCTCAAGAAGCACAGAGAACTGCAGAAGACGCATCTAGAGTAAGTTTTATATATAGTATTATTTCCAGGTATTTAGTCATTCGATGACTAAACAAAATGATATTATCAACTAAATGACTATACAAAGCACTGTGTAGTCATTTAGACTCAGTGTAGAATACGGGTCCTTCCAAGCTACACACTACAATATGCATCTTGCCTTACCTTGATATCCTTTGTGAATTACTACTTGCTGTAGAAATTCAGTCCCCAAACCTACTACTTTCGAAATAGAAAATCTCTTTTTTACTCCCTTGCTATTATATATATATATATATATTATTAAGAAGAAAGATAGTGAATTGATTCATTTGAATTATGGGCATGGAGGAGACTATTAAGAATCCCATGAACTGAAAGAATGACTAATAAGAGGGTTGTAGAAAGTATAAAGACAGAATGCTCCTTGGAGGCAATGATTGCTTAACAGAAGTTAATGTGCTTTTGACATATTATGCTAGCAGATGAATCATTGGAAAAGCCAGTTATGTTGGGGAAGATTGGGGGCACAAGAAGGAGAGGAAGACCACAAAAGAGTTAGATGGACAACATAAAGGAACTTACCAACTTGAACCTACAGCTGCTGAAAGAAATGACAAAAGGCCGAGTAAGATGGAGAGTCTTTGTTCACAAGATTACTATGAGTTGAAAATGACTGAATGGCACAACACAACTAACATTATATAATGACATGATATATTGAAATAGGATTTATGAATATAAATCCTATTTCAATCATATTTTCTCTTCTCTTCATATCTGCAGTTCTTCAAACTGCACTCCTCAACTTATACTCAATATCACCTGGTTCTAATAAAATCTGAGCTCTTCTGAACCCTCTATAACATTTCCCTATTTTCCAGATGGGTAAGAGATATAAAAACACATTCAGCTTTTTATCCCAACTTATCAGCATCCACTTCCAAACTGAAGCCTTTTATCCCCATTACTTCCAGATCATTTATTTATTTCTTATTTATTTCTTGAGTGTAGTTCCACCAGTATAGTAGGTTACACTCCACTTGTTTTGGCCAAATTGTACAGCTTTACTCTTGATAAGAATGAAAACAGTGCAAATTCCCTCATCCAACTACCATCATTAACTTATTCACATTTTTTTCTGAAATACCTTCACATCAGAATTCACTACTACTACTACACTACTACCTGCAGTTTTGCATCATTTGCAAACAAACAAATAATTTATATGTTAATGATATAGTTTCCTAGTTGAATATCTTCAAACAGTAGATAGCATCATTTATATCAACATGTAAATTATGTTGTCCTTACAGTTTCATGGGACTCCATCTCATCCTCCTCCATACACAATTTACTAAAAACGTTTTTTAGAAAAATTAAAGACAGAAATTTGAACTTACGTGAAATAAATTAATTCACTGTAAAATTTTTACCTAAGTATCACAGATAGCCTGAGTATAATAATAACACTAGTTCACAAAATACAATTAAGAATGAGTTTAAAAAAAAACATGAATAGGACAACGGACAGTCAGTAAATTTCCAATTATTATAAAATATAATTTCAATAATATAATAATCAGGAATTTGCATAAAAAATGTTATAATAATATTCCTTATAAAGCAGATAACTAAAGGCCATCAGATCTGTTTAAGTTTGGCAGGGCAGTGTAGAAAGGCCTCAACTCTCCTTACATAACCACTCTATAAGGAATCTACTACACCGACCATCTGTTGTTCTGTTGATGTTGTAGCGGTGCTTTTTGAAATTGATTATTTTACTGTAATTTTATTTTGTGTTCCATTGCTGTTATTGTACTGAGGATGCTTATAATACTTAGATAAAAATTTTACAGCTAATATGATTATTATCTCATCTTCCTTTTACCCTCTTTTACCTTGAGGCATCGAGGGTTTATTAATCATCGGACCTCAAACCATTCACAGGATAAGGTGGTCAGCTCTACATCCCAGTGTTTCCTCTGTCCGTAGTGTTGAGTTCTCAAGGACGGTTTGCCTGGTTTGTAGGATCAAAAACCCCAGGATAAACTGGGGAAAAACCCTGCTGTCCATGCCCAAGACCAGCTAACTTGGTTATGGCTGAGGTCCTTTAGCCCTCATGTCACCGACGGAAATCAAACCTAGGACACTCCTTCCCCAGGCATATGGTTGCAAAGTGCACAGCCACTAGGCTAACTGCACGGACTATGATTATTATATTGTAATTTTTTTTGTGTAATTTTATTTATTTCATGTAAGTTTAAATTTTCATCTTTAATATTTCTAAATATGTCAGCTTACATACCTATATTAATACCCCAACCGGCCATGACGCCTATAGATGTCCAGCTAAATCTGGATACGATTCTGTAACACCTGTTGAATAACATGGATAAGAAGTGCAATTTGGTCTCACCATTTCATCCACCTCAGCTGGTAGGGAGGTTAAAGCAGTTACTAAAAACTGTCCCTATATCCAAGCCAGTAATCTATTATCCATTCCCTTTCTCCCATTTCAAACTCAGTTTGTCAGGTGCTAGTCTATATGTATAGTATTAGCAGTGCTTTTTTTGGGACAGTACACAACAGTATGGCATATATCACCTTTGTTAACAGTGACATGTGACATATGAATGTGGTACATTTAGAAATTTGTAATATTCAGTATTTTTTTAATGTTTACTTAGTATGCAAATAAACTTAGTTATTTGATGAAATTTACAGTTTTCAGTATGTCTGTTGTTAACACATTTGCTATATAAAACTTTTTTTATAATTTCATCGATTTTTATATATTTGTGCAATAGATTTATGCTTAATGAACTGTGTGTGGTATACACTTAATTTGCAGATCTTATTCCCAAAAGTTATTGCACTATAAAATAAAAATATCAGTAAATATAATAAAATTAGTTTAAACTTTCAATATCAGTAAATAATTTTTTTTTCCGTTTTCTTTTCATATCCTTTTAATTTAAAATTTTTCCTGCTAGCAAAGAATGAGTACCATTACCTAATTATTTTGCAAAAAAAAAAAGCACTGAGTATTTGTATTAGTCATCATCATCATTTCCTGACATGTATCCTCATGTTACATATCTGGGAATGATATATTCTTGATACAGGGTGCTATGATAGTAATACTTAATTCTTCTTCTTTTTGGCACTACAGCCCCATTTGGGGCCTTGGCCTCCCATTTTTGGGTTTCATAACTCACTGTGAGGTGGGGTTGTTGCCCCATGCTCAACCATGGTGTAATTGTTTGTGAAGCATTGTGTTCTTAAGACCGGTTTACCTGCTTTGTGGGAGGAAAAACCCCAGATGAACTGGGGAGAAAAACCCTGCAGCCCACGCCCAAGACTGACTAACTTGGCTATGTCTGAGAAAGATCCTTAGCTCCTGATGTCGGTGACGGAATTGAACGCAGGACACTCCTTTCCCAGGCATATGGTTGCGGAGCACTTAACCACTCAGCTAACCGCATGGATGGTAATACTTAATTAGGTTTACATTTTTACTGACTTCCTATCAACAGTTTTCTTCCAAATTAATATGTTACTTGGGTCTCTAATATTGTCAGCTCTTATATTTTGGTCTTCTAAAGCACTGCAAACATAGATCTTGGTCTTCTGAGTCTCTCATGCCATTCTGGCTTAAATATGTGTTTTTCTAACTTTTCCTCTCCCATTTTGTTTAAACCATACCACTGCACATTAACTCTTCTCACATATTCTTAAATTCTAAGAATGTCCTTTGTAATTTCTTTATTTTTCATATGATTCTGCCATCTAGGAGTCAAAAAGGTTTAAGCATTTTTTTGTATACTGCTAGTTTAGTTTTGATTAATTTCTCTCTCTCTCTCTCTCTCTCTCTCTCTCTCTCTTATTCCATATAAATTTATTAAACTGACTCCCAATCATATGAGCTCTGTTTATTCTGTTGTCTGCTTCCATATTTACTTTGCCACCTTACTGAACACAGTGCCTAAATAGCTTTTATTATTAGTAGTAGTATTCCCATACACACGCACACGAGAAAACCTTATAGAACTACATAGAGGACACAGTCAGTGGGTGCCATAATGGTATAGGATTTACTATTACTAAGAAGCTGGAGAACAGTATTGTGGAGATTGAAAGTTCCTCACATAAAGTGGCAAAGTTAGTGATCCAGGTATCCAAGAGACATCAATTACAACTTATCTGAGGATATGCACCCAACCACAAGTTATAATGATAATGAAGTCGAATCTTTCTATGAAGAAATCCAACATCTGAGTAACAAAAGAAAATCACAGTCTAAAATTATTATGGAAGACTTTAATGCAAGGATTGGGCAATAATATGACATTGAAACATCGTGGTAAATTTGGCTGTGGTGACAGAAATGAATGTGTCATTTCTGTCACCACAGCAGGAGTTCATTCATTATGAACTCCTACTTAAAAAAAAAAAAACAACTAGAAGTGGACTTGGCACCATCCCAATGAGAGACAAGTGAAATAGATTACATTTTAACTAACAAAAAATATATCATCCAAGTCTCACCATTTGATCACTGCCTGTACTAACAAATTCAGTACAGGCAGTGATCAAATGGTGAGATGTAAAATGTCCCTGAACACATAATTTAGAAACATAGTAAATTATTATTTTTATTATTATTATTCAGGCCTCCATGCAGTCAAAAGACTCATCGCGGGAGGTCCTTCCTAGGAAACACAAAGTTTATCAAGACTCATCACGGGAGGTCCCTTCTAGGAAACACAAAGTCTATCATACCACTCCTTAAACTCATTTACCCTTCTCGCTCTCACTACTCTATCAGGCAATGCATTCCATGGTTCAACCACCCTCCATGCAAAGAAACCACTCCCCACCCTCTTGCTCACAGTTTCTTTCCGTAACTTCCAGGGATGGCCCCCTGTCATTACTCCTTCCCGCTATTCAACCAAGCGAAAGAACTCCCCAGTGTCAACCCTGTAACCACCTCTCAACAGTTTAAAAGTCTCAATCATATCACCTCTCCTATCCACCAAACTCTACAGTCCACATTCCCTCAGCCAATCCTCATAATTAACATTGTACAGTCCTGAAACCATCTTTGTTATCTGCAGTTGTACCCTTTCAACAATTAATTTATCCCCTTCAATTCCTGGAGACCAAATCTGAGAACAATAGTCTAAGTGTGGTCTGATCAGAGTCTTATACAACAGAATGATAATCATTTTATCTCTGCAGGTCAGTGTCCTTCTCATTATTGCAGCAATTCTCTGTGTTACCTCCACCACCTTTACAATATGTCCCCCCCCCCCGAATTTCAGGTTTCTATGTCATCAACCCAAGACTTCTTATCTTCCCTACTTCTTGAAGTATTGATCCTCCAATAGAGTATGTAGCATCCCATCGATGTATCCCAAACCTGAAGACCTTACATTTTGCTGCATTAAACTGATACCCCCATTCATTTGCCCATCTGTCTAGCTTATTCAAATCCTCTTGAATTCAAATACTAATAACCCTTCCCAGCTTCACATCATCCACAAACAACTGAATATTCCCCTGCAATCCACTGACAATATCATTGATATGAATGTTAAACAATATAGGTCCCAGTACGGAGCCCTGTGGGACCCCACTTGTAACCTTCTTCCTCCTTGAAACTGTCCCACCATACACAACTCTCTGATACCTATCTGACAGCTAATCCTTAATCCAGTTGACCAACCTGACATTCAAACCCATGTGCTGCAATTTAAATATCAGTTTATCATGTGGCACCCTGTCAAATGTCCAAGAAAACTGCAGTATATGCTTTTCCCCCCCATCTACTGCTCTTGTAACTTTATTATAAAAAGCAGCATATTACTAAAACAAGAGTGCCCCTTAACAAATCCATGTTGACTCTCACAGATAACATTACCCTCATCTGCCCAATGCTGTATACAGTCCCTCACTTTCTCCAAGATCTTAACAACTGCTGCATTTCAGCTGGAACTCAAAAACTTTTTCTCACTACTAGAAAACATTTTAGAGGGGGGGAAAGAAAATGACATATAGTTCGCCCACCGTTTGTAGGTCCCTGCTTCGCGTCTTTCCAAGAATGGTCGATTCATGCTGAAGGGGAGAAAGAAACGAAGGACCTCCGAATTAGTCGCCAACACGCGAAATCACGTGCTTTATAGGTAAAATTTTCCAACTGTTATACAAGCAACATAGTTAACTACAATAATCATAAAAGAGAAGTTAATTTTCCGACCGGTAATAATAAACAACTCATCACACATACGGACTGATTACCCTATATTCGGAATGGAGTCTCCTTTTTCTGAGATGCGCAGAAGTGTCGAAGGATCTCTAATCGGTGGGCGAACTATAACAACAATTAACAGGAAGATTACCAAAACATAGATGGAAGTGACCACAAAGATAGGAGGCAAAGAAACTAAAACCTGCAAAAAAAGCTTTCAGAAAAGACCGAAATACTTATGCCCAAAGAAAGAAATGTGAAGCTCAACAAAGAAAATCTGCAGTAGAGTGTGCTGAACTTCACAAGATTATGGAAATGTATAATAGAGAACATAAGAAAGTACAACTGTGAGCTTATTGAGAATAACCACAGCTTGCACAAACACCTGCATCACCTGGGAAATGGAAGGAAGCAAATAATTGACCTTACAAATGATGGCAAAGTTTCTAAAAATAGAAAAGACATTTTGAATATTGTAGAAGAATTCTATGGAAGACTGTACAGTAAAGATTATAATGGTACAGTAAAAATCATACCTAAGGAAAAAGCATCACCAGTTCCATCAAAGAAAGTTACCCATGCTATTGAGAAATTGGCCAAGGAAATGCTCCAGGAGAATATGGTATTACTGCAGACATCTTAAAAGCTGCTAATCTGGAGGTGGAGACATTAGTTCCCCAATTATTTACTAAATGCATTGATTCTTTTTATGTAAAATAATCATTGTAGCATTGCTCCACTCCATGAGAATTCAATCAATATAATAAAAAGGGGATAGAGGAGACCTGTAAAACTCATGATAAAAGTTTGATGGAGTGAAACAACAGTAGAAAATGATTAAAAATAGTATTTAATGCTTTCAGTATTTCATCTCAGTTACAGAAACATCAGCAGGGAATACAAAATGAGACATAACACACACAAAGGCAGCACAAAACTAACTGAAACATGTGGATGAAAGAATAGAAGTCTGACTAGGTGGGGGCACCCTCTATGGACACCTGTCAGCAGCTTAGAATGTAAACTGGGATCTCAAAGTATTAGTGTTTCCCCGTAAATTTTGGAAACACTAATACTTTGTGATGGAAGAATTACATAAACATTAATATTTTATACAATCATATTTATTTAAATTAGGTTGAGTTTTAAGAGCAGCAGCAGATTCTAAAAAGCATCTTTCTCTTCTAAATTTAATGTGATGGAGCATGAGGGTCTTTTTCCAATTGATCCTGTGAGCTGTATCCAAAGCATGGTCTGCAAAGCCAGATTAGCCATAGTCATGATTGCAGATGTATTTATTATGTTCTTCCATTCAGATGGTAGTTGATCTTCCTGTCTGCTCATAGTAGATTAAATTGAAGGAACAAGGGACTCTATATACACCTGGAACTGAGAGGGAAGGGAATTTGTCTTTAGTGGAGTGAATAAGGGTATCTAGTTTTAAGTGGAAATTGAAAGTGCAAAGATTGTATTTCTTTAAGATTCTGGATATTTTTTCTGATGTGCCTCAGCATTACTAAAATCTTTTTGAAGAGAACGTTGTGGATTGGGGGAATGATTAATTTTTTTTTGATATTGTGGGAACTGTAACCATTAGATAGAAAAGTGTGGTGTATGTGATTGAGTTCTGTTTCAAGAGAGGTCTCGGAACAAAGGTATAAGCTCTATTGGTGAGTGTTTTTTTATGACACTATATTGTTGGGAAAGGGGATGATGGAAAAGTCTGTGAATTTATCTGCCTGTGTAAGTGGGTTTTCTATATATTGAAAAGGACAGATTACCATTAGATAGGTGGGTGATCAAGATATCTAGAAAGGCCAGACTATTATTAGTTTCCTTTTCCATTGTAAATTGAATTCTAGGATGAAGACTATTGAGGTGACATAGAAAAGTAACTAATGTGCTTGGGCCATGAGCACATCCAGATAGAAGGTTTGAGGGGGGATGGAGTCAAGAGCTTGTTTTTCAAAATCTCCCATAAAAAAATTGGCAGGGGGAGAGTGAGGGGGGTGATCCCATAGTGGTACCTGAAGCACATGGTGATCATAGGAATGTTGTCATGCTGCCTGGAGAAAGTGCTTTGCTCAATATGTGCCTTCAAAACTAACAAGCTTTAGAAGTGGTTTCAGCACCATGGATCACGTACAAGTACTATGAGAACTAATAGAGAGAGAACAAACAAATACAGACTCCCACTTTGCTTGGCATTCATTGACTATGAGAAAGCATTTGATTCCATAAGAACATTGGCAATCATTAATTTCCTGAAGTCTGGCTCCATAAATGACAACTGCATTAGAATTATCAACAATGTCTTTGAGACTGAGATAGCAACATTCAGGTTTTTTGAAGACATGAAGCCTGTCAAAATTAGGAAAGCAGTATGCCAAGGGGACACCATGTCACCAAAAACGTTTTAATGCAGTACTAGAAAGTTTTTCTAGCAATGAATTTTGATGGAAAAGGAATAAAAATTAATGGCAACTGCCTTACCCATCTTTGTTTTGCACTTCATGTACAGTAATGCCAGGAGCAGTCAGAATGGGGGGGGGATAGTTTTTTAGTTTTGGTTAGTTCATCCTGGCCAAAGGTAATTGGAATTAGTGAGATATGGTTAGTGGGATAGAATGTGAAAGGTATAGTGTGTTAAGGGGGGGAGGGGTGATAGAGAAAAGAATGGGCATGGGAGTGTTATTGATGATAACCAATGAAATGCAACCAAAGACTGTAGAAGTTCAACTGCAGGCCAGTGAAAATAGCACATTTGAAGCTATCTGGTGTGAGGTAGAGGCCAGCAGAACAAAATATACGGTTGGATGCTTTTATAGCCCAGGGGATGGAACAGATGATGGGATAATATGCATTGGCAAATAAGATCAATGAGTGGAGGGTGGGTAATTATGGGGGATTTCAACTATAGGAACATAGATTGGAAGGAGGAAAGGACACATGGGAAGAAGGAAATGGAATTTATATAGTTACTAAGGAATAATTACCTGAGACAGCATGCAATGGAATATACTAAGGTTTGAGAATGCTAGATCTAGTAATTGCATCTGAGAATTTGTCTGTAACCATTATGACCATGCTGCTGCCAATTAGTGAGAGTGATCATATGGTCCTAACCGAGGAGGTAGCTAAATTTGTGGAATTTTCAGTTAAGAGGAGGTATATTTGGAATTACAGGGTAAGTATGACATGCTTAAGAGATTGCTTTCTTCAGTGCTATGGCATGTGAAACTGCAAGGGCTGGGGTATTGATATATATTGATAGTGCATGGGAAGTGATTAAGGAGTGTTTGAGGGAAGTAATGGCAGACTTGCATACCTAGAGTTAGGAGAGTAATTCAAGTGGGAGTTAAATGGATGAATATCATCATTAAGCTGGAGCCACAAAAAAAATAAAAAAGTAGTGGAGGGAATTCAAGGAGAAAGGTGACCAGCAGGCAAATGAGCAGTACAAAGTACAGGCCAGAAGGGTAACCAGTGTGGTAAGAAGGCAAAAGCAGAGTGTGAAAGGAAATTAGCAGTACAAGCCAAAGATAATCCCAAACAGATCTTTCAATATGTTGCAAATAAAGGGAAGAATATTTATAGCAGAATTATTTTAATGAATGCCGATAGTATGGAGGTAACTGAATCAGTTGAAATAGTAGAATCACTAAGTGAACACTTTGCAAGAGTATATCATCCTCTTGAGTTGAACTGTTCATGGAGATATTGCAGTAATGAAAGAGACAAAGACTTATTATGGGAACTGTAGTAAATGAAATGGAGGTGCATAGCATATTACAGAATGTTAATGTGAATAGGAATGGATTAGATGGTATACTAGCTTGAGTTTTATCAAAGGTGCTAGAGAATTGTTTAATCTGAGTCTCCATTCTGGGCTAGTTCCAAGGGGGGTGGGAATAGGAGAAAATAGTCCCATTGCATAAAGGAAGCTCCAAGACCGATGTCTCAAATTACCAACCGATCAGCATATCAGGAGTTGTCAAAGTAGTGGAGAAGTTGATTGTAAGCAAAATACATGAATGGATAGAAGGAAATGGGATACTATATGGGGGGGGGGGAACATCATTTTGTGAAGGGTAGGTTATGAATTAATAACTTGCTCATGTTTTATAATACAGTGACAGCCGAGTTGGATAAAGGTAATGGGTTTATAGTGATACTGCTGGACTTTGCAAAAGCCTTTGACAGGATACCACATGGAATTCTAATCAAATTGCAGCACATGGGATTGGATATAGGGTTGGTGAGATGGATAGGAGGGTGATTGATGGAGAGATATCAGAGAGTAGTTTATTCTGGAGTAGAGTCCAGAAGAAGAAGGCCTGTGACTAGTGGCATGCCACAGGGCTCTGCTCTTGGGCTGCTACATTATATAAGAAAGGATCTGAGAGGAACCGTTCAGTTGTTTGCCAATGATGCAAACCTGGGTAGAGCAATAGTTAATACGGATGATGTTAAAATTCTGCAGGATGATTTGGATAGACTGGAAGTCTAGACAAAGGAAAATGTATGTCAGTT
The DNA here is from genome assembly GCF_054136105.1 of Typopeltis vanoorti. Taxonomy (NCBI): domain Eukaryota; kingdom Metazoa; phylum Arthropoda; class Arachnida; order Uropygi; family Thelyphonidae; genus Typopeltis; species Typopeltis vanoorti. The sequence goes on from NC_143563.1 coordinate 14,407,847, forward strand.
TAATATGACAAATTGTAAATTTATGCATTTTTGGGTGAAAAGATTACCAGTTGTATCCTGCATTGACGGAACTGTACTCTAGGAAATTGACGAAGCCAGAGATTTGGGAGTGTTCTTGGACAGGGAGTTAAAGTTTAGGGGCACATTGCAAAAGTGGCTAAAGCAACTCATAGGATTACTTGGTTACTGAAGAATACTTTGACAAACAAAGACAATCAAGGCTCAACAAGCAGGTTATTATTCCTCTTTATCGAGCCTTGATAAGACACTATCTTGACTACTGTGCACAGATCTGGGTGCCAGGATTTCTTGGTGATGAGAAAGAAGTGGAGAGGATCCAGAGGTGAGTGACTGAGATGATAGCAGATCAATGGAATGAACCTTGCAAGAACAGGTTGAAGATTTGTGGGTTACAGACATTAGTTGACTGGCAGAAAAGGGGTGATATGATTGAGACATGCAAATTACTGAATTGTTTTTACAAGATTAATTCAGAGGAAATTTTTCAGAACAGGTCTGAAATGTTGGGAGAATTAGGCCACTAATTCTCTCACATGGTGGGAGAATTAGTGGCCACTCTTGGAAATTGAGCAAGAGTGTAGTTAGCAAGGGTGTTAGAACTAGATTTTTTGCTTGGAGAGTGGTGAATGAGTGATATAGGTTGCCAGTCTGTTGTGGGTGTCATGACTGTGAATGAGTTCAAAGCAGAGTATGATAGATACCATGCAAATATTGGATAGTGCTTGGCAAGATGTTTAGGGCCTCCCTCGATGAGTCTATGAACTCCATGGAGTAGCCATTATTTTTGCCAATACTCCACCTGAATTATAAAATGATTTGGGATCTAGTACACAAAAGTAAAGAGGTGGGACTATTGAATGTGAATCCAATGAATAACCAACTACCCTTTTTGGATACCTTAATAATTCGTAATCACAAAAGTCATGTGGAATTTTCAATTTATCGGAAGTCGACCTTTACTGGCAGATACATTCACTCATCCTCCCATCTTCATTTATAATGAAATCATCACGTATTATTAAGAGTCTTATACAAGAGCTCATACGATCTGCTCTTTTGATTCCCTTTTGTTAGATGAACTGAATAAAATTGAAAACAGTCTGATATGTAATGGATACAACAAAACTACTATTCAAAAAATTATTGATAATTATCATTCTGCTACCAGACTACAATCCAATGTGAAAAGAATTTTAAAACTTCACAAGGAACCTCAGATTAAATAGCGAGTATTCTCCATAAATTCAATCTATATGCTTTCTTCAAACCAGCTTGGAAACTGTCTTCCTTCTTACCATCAATAAAGGATACATTGCAACCTCTTTCCTTACCAGGTGTCTATCAAGTACCCTACTCATGTCATCTTTCCTATTTTGGACAGACTCGCTGCTCTGCCTTGATTAGAAGTGAGGAACATGAAGACTATATTATATTTATTGGAATCTGGCCTTGTTCTCATGCTATTGACACTAGGTACAGAGTTCTTTGGAACTAGACAAAACTTCTTCACTTCCACAAGTTCAAATTCAGTCATCTTTTCCTTGAAATGTGAAATGCTAAGAAATCATCTGAACCTGAACCAATCAGACTGTATGCTAATATCTAAGTTTTGGGAAGTAATCACTATTAATTTTTTATAAGTTTATTTTTCTTTTTTTTAAGTTAATAATTATTTTAAATATTTATTTATTTATTTTAATATTTAAAATAATTATTTTGATTCATTCTTTGAATGTAGTTAACAGTCTTTCTCCCTGACAATGTCCACATAATGTTGGATGAAATATATTGGAGTTTTTGAATAAATTCTATGTAATTTTTTGCTACATGTGTAAGCCATAAAATTCCTTTAGTAATTGTTGAATTGGATTTAAATGGTATTGATGCAAACACAGATTGATAAAAAAATAACTATTTATTAACTTAAAAGCTAATATTTAGCTGGTATTACATCCAGCATCTTCAGAGCACACAAACAAAGTTTGTTACAAATGCGAGACAACCACAATTCGGTGTAACAGTGGGGGCTAGTATAAGTAATTGCAGCATGCAACACAAGACTAAAGTCCTAATACGGTACCATCTAAGTTATAAAAAAAAGAAGTAATTATTGGTTTAATGTCACTTTATAATGTGATTCTATAGATGATAGGTACAGTGAAAATAGCATGCATCCTTGTGTGGTTTTACATTAAACTATGTTCCTCTACATTTTTCAATTCTGACTGTTATCTTATAATCATCTTGTAATATAGGATATATTGTTCTATATAATGTTTCATGTAAGTTCCAATATAAATTCCATTTATGCCATGTTTATAGCATTTTGCAGCAGCTTTTCCATTGGTACTTGTTTTTTAATATCCACTCCTCACATGAGAAATCCCAAGACTTATAACAAGACAGTGTCATGTGTGGGCAAGTGGTTAGAAAGAAGAAAGGAATTTGTTGATGTTTTTCATGAAGAGCTGAAGACTTAATCATTGGGAAAAAAATATGGAAAATATGGTCATGAGGCAGGAAGATGAGAAGTTGGTTTGGTCATTTTTAGAGGTGAACTGTATATGGGTATTGACCCGCAGCTATTCTTGTTCGTGCATGAGTAGAGGAAAGTGGAGGAATAGTAGTGGCCAGTTCAGTGGCAGAGCACCCGCAGAGCATCTGTGGGAAAGCAATGAGGGAGAGGTCATCAATTAAGTGAATTATTCTCTTCTGAATACAATATCAAGCATCCTGAGGGAGGTCTTGGTTGCACAATCCCAAAAGTAGGAACAGTATTTTAAGATTGGGTGCATTTGGGCTTTATAAAGTGTCAGAAGTCAAGCAGGGGAGAAATGCTGTTTTGAATGAAAAAGAATACCAAGGATTTTTGAAGGCTGAAGAGGCTATGGGGCTTGATGTGTTTGTGCCAATATAGGCTTCATGTGAAAGTCAACCCAAGGAGATAAAACTGAATATCTTAAGTGAGGGAGAATGGGGCATGATCTTTCTTCCAGGAAATGAGACAGGACTGTGTTTAGGTGGCATTAAAATTTACCATCCTCATCTCACTCTAGAATGGGAAAATCATTTTAAAGATCAATATTTTAAGGCATTGGTTTAAAAAGATCTTGAAGCAGGAATTATCTGAGCACAATGAGGTTTTGAAAATGAAAACAAGGAGTGGAGAGTATTGTCATCAGCAATGGGGCTTGATGTGTTTGTGCCAGTATCATTGGTATAGGAGGAAGAGTGTAGTGAAAGTAAAGAGCCCTGGGGTACAGAAAATTGATTGAAAAATCTGATGAAAGGAAAACATCCACTATGACCAGAGAGGAAGCTAAATTATACTTGCAAGAAATTATATTCTGTAATCTTTTATCCAGGGGTGCTTAAGGGTCAAAGCTATATAACTGAGAGGAGACCTCCACATAGCCTTTAAAAGAATGTGGAAAACTGATCAGGGCTTCTGATCTAATGTCCAGTCCTCACTTTCTCGTGGTGCAACCTGTTAGATATCAACCTGGATACTGAACAAACGAGGATGGGCTGGCAATTTGGGATTTAGCCGACCAAATTGTATTCATATTGGTTTAAACCAAAATAAAAAATGATGGTACAACATGACAGAATTTCATGCCAGCTGGGGCATTGCCTGGTTAAACAAGCCACCCCCCCCCCATTGTTTTCGCTAGGAAACCAGGGCAAACAGCGAAAAGTCATTCATATTTACGAATTTAGGGACACAAAAAATACATGTTGAAATTATTATTTTACTTATTATTAATAAAATAACAATTGACGTTTCGACCCCTGTATTGAAGTCATCATAAAAAAGATACATGTGTATATGAAAACAAGCTACATGCTCTTGCACTCTACAAAGGTAAATTGAATCTATGCTGTTAATTGATCTTTTACTTAGCCTGATCTCTTGTGGTAAAAAAAAAACATAATAAACCCTGCTAAAGTCCTCCCGTACTAAGATTTTCTTCTGGATTTGTACAGTTCAGGTTGCTATACTAAGATTTTCTTCTGGATTTGTGCAGTTCAGGTTGCTATACTAAGATTTTCTTCTAGATTTGTGCAGTTCAGGTTGCTATACTAAGATTTTCTTCTGGATTTGTACAGTTCAGGTTGCTAATACTAAGATTTTCTTCTGGACTTGTACAGTTCAGGTTGTTATTGAATGTTTAAAAAAAAAAACTTTACCAAGTCTTCTTGTATTGAGATTTTTCTTTGGCTTGTTCTGGTTGCTATAATCGTTGCAACTGGATCCTCCACATTCTTGGAATGGTTAGACCGTAATTTTTGTTCAAGTTAGGATTGTGTTTGAGCATTTCACATACTTCTTTAAATTTCCTCTCGAAGGTTTTGGTGCAGTATAGGGACTTGGTACCTTTCCAATCAATTCTGTGGTATGCCTGGATTGCATGGTCTGAAAGGCCGGTTTTTCCAAAATGGAGGTATTTAATGTGTCGTTTGTGTTCAGACGCACTGTATATAGTTTTTTGGATGACAGTTTTTCCATAATTACTAGCACACCATTATTCACACTGCTTTTCATGTATGTTACACATTTTTCATTTTTTATTTCTTACTTTTTTTAATAATTCATAGTTTTTTGATTCTTTTTCTTTTAAATTGTTAATTTATGTTTTATGATCGCCATTTCATATTTTCATGAATACTATTGGTTACTTATCCACCACATCCCCCCCCCCCCCAATCTCATACTATTTTGTGGTGCAATTTTAAACTCAGTACTGTATATTGAAATCATCCTTACCTCTATGATATCCAGTAATGTTCAAATTTGTACTCTTTCTCATATACATTTAAAATTTCAATAATGATAATTTAATTAGCCTGTAAAACATTAATATGTATCCTACTGTTGGTAGTCAAGGAAAGTTTTCATTTAGCTTTAGGATCTGCATGAAATGCAGATCCTAAAATTGAAAAAATGTACTAAATATATGAGATATGTTTTACTAGTTTTCAGAAATCATTATCATATAAACTCTTTTGTTTTCAGAAATCATTATCATATAAACTCTTTTATGCCTTGCTTACAAGCTACTTATGCCATAATGATGAGAACTGTCTACACGTAAACATAAGGATAAATGAATAGAAATAAAAATAAAAGTAAAAACTTTATTAACCAGATATTTCAACCTGAAATTACAGGTCATGTTGAGTGGTAGGCAGTTTATATATACAAGGTAGAATGTTAACAGTGGAGTATTTAAAAAAAACAGTATGAGCTGCATGATTGCCTTCGTAGCAATTGAAAGAACAGCAGAACATTGTGTCCTTCGATTGGAAAAGACCTGGGTTCAATTCTCACCATTACGAGGGAATCTTATAGGGCTTTTTCAATTAACAGTGAGTTAGCCGATCTCATATGGAGGTAGCAGGGTTTTTTCTCTCAGAAACTCTGGTTTTTCATCCCACACACACAAATCAGCCTTCAGAACACATGCAATTTACAGACAAAAAATACTGTTCTTGGCGATGATGGGCAGTAGATGGTGTTGATGATAGTAGTGTGGTATTAGGAGAATTAAATAGTAGAGGAGAGGGTGAGATGTATTTAGTGAAGTAGAATAGAGTGTCCTCCACAATGAGTTCTTGGACTCCATGGAGGTGTCATGTAATAATAATAATGATGATGATGATGATGGTATGTGAGATGCAGTAATTGACATGCAGATGAAAAATAATAATAATAATAATACAGATGAAAAAAAATAATATAAATATATATATATATATATATATATATTTTAAAGAATAAATTTTAAATGACTTTAAACCGAGATAAAATATTAAATTTTAATTATTATAATTACAGCTATTTTGCCTGCCCCAGAAATAATAATATACATTAAATTTTAATGATAATGATACAACTAGTTTCAGCCTTTTACAGCCTTCTTCAGCTATCCACTAAAGGTAGAACACAGTAATAAAAAATTGAAGTTACAAAAAAAAACTGCGAATTACAGGCAAAAAATGCAATACATAATCGACACAAAAACGTTGTATTTTTCAAGTTGCTCTATCTAGCGTGCTATTGTTTGTTGCATGTGTGCTTGCAGGTTCTCGTGAGCGCCAGTATTGAACAACTGCAGTATGGCCATCAGGGATGTTATAACTCAAATTTCTGTTCAAATGTTCAGGATTAAGGAGGATTTCTCTGGACTCCATGATTTTCCTTTCAAACTCATCACTACAGCGAAAAATGTTTTCGGATTCATCCCAGCAAACTGAGTGACTCTGTAGATCATCATGAGGGTTATTAGAGAAAAGAACATTACTGGATAGCGCAGATGCATGTGATCTTTTATAGGAGATGTCTCTCTCATGCTCCTCAATACGCAGTTCAACAGATTTGTTAGTCTGTCCAAAATAAGGAATATTACAGTTGCACCATAACTTGTAAACACCTGGATATTTCAGGTTATGATGAATAGGCTTCGGATGGCTTATAAGAGAACGAACTTTAGGGAGTGTAGTGAAAAACGTTCTGATGTTGTATTTTTTAAGGACTTTAGCCAATTTATTGGAGACTGAACTAATGTAAGGTATTGAGATGCTACCTTTAAAATCAGTAGTTTCCGTAGTACGCTGCCTAGGAGGATCCAGAAGAAATTTCTTAATTGTTTTTTCAGAATATCCATTTTGTTTAAAGACAAGAGAAAGTTGTTCAATTTCTTTTTGGAGTTCATCTGGTTCATTTAAAAGAGATCGTGTTCTGTGTCCTAAGGTAGAAATAGTTCCGAGCTTTTGTAGGATATTGACAAATAATCTGTGGGTTGAAGAGATAAGTTCTTCACATTAACTAGGAAATCTGAAGAGTTTTTTTAAGAATCAGCAGAAATTACCAATTTGGGATTTTAACAGTCAGGATAAAAATTTAGCAAGGGAGTAAGTCAGTAAATCAATGCGATCTATGATGAGTGGAGAGGCTTGCCTTTGTGGATTTTAGGAAGATCATAAAAGCAGACAGTTCTCACCTTTTATGCCTGCATTCTGAGAAAATCTACATTATGACATATCCTTCTTCTTATTCTCTTCCGTCCTCAAACATCCATGCCCATGATGGGATTTGAACCCATCTGCTCTCCAACCAAGAGGCTGGAGAGCAGATATGCTAACCACTTGGACAACTAGGTCGTCATCTGGAGAGCAGATTAGTTCAAATCCCACCATGTGCATGGATATTTGTGATTGTCCTACTAACTCTGTATGGAAAGGACATCCCCTACCACCTTTTCTAGTAGAAGGTTTCACTCCCAAAACCCTGTGAGATACAGGAGTGACTACAGAGCATCTACGGATATCAAATGTGAAATTTAAAAAATATATATAAATAGGATATGTGATAACATATCATAGCATAATCAATGATGAATAAACTAAATAAAATTTGGAAAATAAACAAAATTCCTATAACTGTAAATTATATAAAAGTATAATACTACCAACAGCTCTCTATGGAGCAGAAACTTGACCTTAAAAAAAGAAGCAGAGAGGAAACTGTTAGCTTTTGAAATGTTTGAATGAAATGTTTCAGGCAAATCAACAGAACATTGGACAGAACATAAGACTAATGCACAAGTGCTGCAAGATTTGAATATCTCTAACTCAGTAATTCTCAATATAGTTAAAAAGCATCAACTCTGTTGGTTTGGACTTCCTCACCTGGTATTTGAGAGCACTATGGAGGGTAAAAGACCCAGAGGAAGACCAAGATTAACATGACATAAAGTCCTTAGAACTGCATTGGACTTTCAGAGCTGTTGGAATATGCAAGAGCTTGCTTTGGACAGAGAATGGTGGAAGGTTCTTATCCACATGGGACTCAATCCATCTTGAGGACAGAAGAGTTTCACATTTGATATCTGTAGATGCTGTGTGGTCACTCCTGTATCTCACAGGGTTTTGGGAGTGAAGCCTTCTACTAGAAAAGGTGGTAGGGTCACAGATGTCCTTTCCATATATATATATATATATATATATATTATAATGTAGAGAGCTTACAGGCACTCACCGCCATTCAGAAGTTGTCCTAGTGTTTATTTTATTCATAGGTAAACTCGTGAATGTCGGCGAGTGTATTCCCATAAGCTCTCTGGTCAACTCATTTTACAAAACTTTCATAGTTTCTAAATTCGGCTTTGAAATAATGCTGAATCTAATATCCACTTGATTTATATAATTTTGCATCGTCAAACTGAAGCCTTTTGGCTCTTTATTTTAGTGTGTGTGTGTACACACACACACACACACACACACACACACACACACACTCTCTCCAAGCAGTGTGTGTATGCATTGCTTGCAAAGAAGTTAATGGACACCATAGTGTGAGAAACAAACAGCCATGGCACCCACCTTAACACAATGTAGGACCTTCTTTTGCTGCGATGACTGCAGCAATCCTATGGGACATATTTTACACAAGCATATGATAGCAATCAATAGGAATTTTGAACCATTCTTCGTGTAGGCATGTAATGAGGTTCTGGACTGTTGTGGGATAGACATCCCTTGATCTCACTCAGTACTCCAGTTCGTCCCATAGATGTTCAGTAGGGTTGATTTCTTTCCAAGCTTCCACATCCCACAGTAGATGTCCTTTGAACTATTGAAGACGATGTTGTATGGTGATATATACAGATGGTGTAATGTTGGCTTGCATATTGTGATCCTACCATGGAAACTCATGTTATGAACCTCAGTTTTGAATATTTTTGTGCAAATTCGTGTTCTAGTTGAAGTTGTGTTCTACTCAGTATATGGTATCACTGATTTTTAACCTGGGATGGCCCAATTTGTCAACAGTTTGCCAAACAGATAACCTGCAACATGTCATCCTATCACAATGCTTCTTTCAAACTCCATCAGTTTCCTACTCGCAGCTATTTCCTAGACAGTGTTGCACTGATGTGGGAGCATCATATTCCTCCAATTTATACTGGCTACAAACATGTGACTCCTTACATGGCATGATACACCTTGCCTATGAGGGTATCCATTGATTTCTTTCCAAGCAGTGTATATATCACATATCCTATTTACTGCATGAGCATGTGTGCACACACATACAATAGATTTCTCTTTGTATGGTGAGATGAAATAGTTGAGTATATAATTTTTTTTACCTCTTTCTTTTTGATATATATAATCCATAAAATTAATTTTGTATGTTAATTAATAGTAAGTTATTTGTACTTTTTCTGGCAGAGTGCAGATGGAATTAGAGATGAGGCTGAAAAGACTAAAGATAAAGCAGCCAGTCTTCGTGATTTAGCCGATGGGCTGGCTAATCGAGCTGCAGCAACTGCAGGAAGAATGATGGAATATGAAAATCAAGCAGAAGATGATGAAACACAAACTAAAAGAGTAAATATTCGAACAGAAATCTTTGTAAATAAATTTGAGTTTGAAGTATTATAAGTTATTAATTTAATGAAAGGTTATAGAGGAGCAGGCTTAATTTATGAACAAATATTTATTTCCTGTTGATGTTGAAAGCCATTGAAAAGATATTGAAAAAAAACAAACTTTTTTTTTTTAATCCTTGTGTATGAAAATAATAGACTATTGTTGGTTGAACAAGTTTTTCTTAGTCATGTTGTAGTATTTGCTGTGTTTAGCTGTACTGACTGTATAGCTAGAAACCTATACAATGATTAATTTTTTTTTTTTTTTTTTTTTTTTTTTTTTAACCTATGGCTTTGAACATCAACAGGAAAATAAGTATTTGTTCATAAATTAAGCCTGCTCTTCTATAGCCCTTTAATACTGAATATATCAGTATTAACACTGGTTCCATTAATCTATCAATTGCCATTACATAGTAACACGTGACTTTCAATACAATGTCATGTGTTACCATGTATTAGGATTAGGATTATTACCAGATCATAATGAGTTGTAAGACTCATCATGGAAGCCAAAACTCTTTCCAGACCATGTTTATCATATCATACCCTGAATATTCAGTATTTGTTCACCATCCACTCTGGTAATCCATTCCTTTTTTTTTATTGCTCTCCATGAAAAAAAATATACTTTACACTTCAATACTCACTTGAACTTCATACAGTTTCCAATCTCATTCTCCCACTATCCATTATCCAGTGCATCAATTCCCCTATATTTATTTGATAGTCTCCTATTGCCAACTGAAATTTGTTTTCTTTTCATATCCTTCTCTTCTTCTCCTATCTTTTTCATTTCTCACTACACTTGTCATTTCTTCCATAACCTCCTTTACCTTTACAGCTCATGAATGATTTCATGCTTCATCCATTTCAACCCCACTCTATTTATCCTTCTAACTCTAGGAATATAGTCTGATGTTGCCGTCAGTAACAGACCATAAACCAAGTTCAGATACTACTGATTTCTCTATCACTTATATATATATATATAGAATCTGATTCAAGCAAGTAAAATTTATGTAGCGTTGAATACAAAAAAGACTCCTCTAGAGCACAGTGCCTTGAATGATCTCATATGACCATTAACATTAAAAATAATATACTAAAGTTATAACTTTTTTTACTAAGAGAACTTATACATCTAAGTAAAAGTATTCTTTTACTTAGATGTTGGCGCATTCGTGTGACTTCATGAGTGCACCACTCGTGAAGTCACACGCTCGCAGATGTCTTACAATAGAACTTTAGCCCAGACTATAGCTTCAGTTCAAACGTAACTGTAGTTTATAAGTTGATTTTGTAGTGGTACAATGTTTCTTTGTGGTGTTTTTTATGTTTGCTCTCAATGTTCTCATGCCTGAAGAAGTCAACTTTCTGACGAAACATGTTGTGTGTTAAATAAAATTAATTGTTTGTCTAATTCTCAGAATTCAGTCAGTAAAAAATATGAACACACACACACACACACACACATATATATATATATATATATATATATTTGATTATATATCTGATCCATGCAAGAAAGGCCACCAGACCTATAGCACATTAGTGCTGTGTGTGGGCAAGAAGAATAGAAGTAAGGAGGAATCTGTTCATATTTCTTGAACAGCTAAGGGTTGTAATCTTTGGAGAAGGCAGAGCAGGGGGGGTGGTAAACTGTTCCAAAGGACAGAAGTAGATGGGATGAAGGAGGAGGCAGTGAAGTTGGTTCGGTCAGTTTAAAGATGGACTGTAAAAGGGTGTTGGTTAGCAGTGGCTCTTGTTTTAATGATTTTGGAGAAGAGGGGAGGAATAATAGTGGCCAATTCAGTAGAGTATTGTCCATGAAAGTATCTGTAGAAGAGACACAGGGCTGAAACTGAACATCTGTGAGAGAAGGACTGAAGTGGACATGTGAAAGAGGTATCGTTAATTAGCTGAATTGCCCTCATCTGGATAGAATCCAGAAGAGGGAAATCTTAGAGAGGATTTTGGTGTTCCACCCCAAATATGGGAGCAATATTCCTTGGCTGGGCGGATTTGGGCTTTGTATAGAGTTAGCAGCTGCAAAGGTGTGAAGTAGTGTCTTGTGAGAAAAAGCACACCAAGTTTTTTGGCAGCTGCAGAAGCTATAGTTTAAATGTTGTTGTGCCAGGAAAGATCGGAGCTGCAGGTTAGTCTGGTAGAGAAATTGATTGGGTTTTGATATCTCAGTATTACTGAAGGTATAAGGGGGGAGGCATGGGAGCTTTTTCTTGCGAGAAATCAGACAGGACCGAGTTTGGGCATTGAGGTTTACAAGGTTGTCCTTGTCCCACCAGTCATGGTAGATCTTGAGGATTTTAATACTTGAGCATGCAAGGTTTGTCAAATGAAAAGGAGGAATGGAGTGTACTGTCATCGGCAAAGTATGGATAGGATTGTGAGCCTGAGAGAGCAATTCATTTACATACACGAGGAAGAGAGTGGGTGAAAGAACAGAATCCTGGGGTGCTTCTGCATTGGTGGAGAAATCTGAGGAGAATAAACCATCCACCATGACACGTAGTGAGTGAGTGACCAGTGAGAAAGGTGGCAATCCAGTTGCAGAGTGAGGAAGGCAGGCCATAGGATGGCAGTTTGTTAAGCAGTCCCCCCTGATGTGCTAAACCTGATCAAATAAACTGATGTTGAGGGCAACCACGTGAGTTTGTCTGAATTTCTCCATGGCTTGAGTCCAGAGGTGGGTGATGAAGGCAAGAATATCAGCTGTAGATCGCAAGTGGCAGAATCCATACTGCTGGTCACCAATTATTTGGTATGACTCTAGGCGGTTCAAGAGTTGTTTGTTGATGACCTTCTCCATAATTTTAGAAAGAACAGAGGTGAAAACAATTGGACAGTAGTTCATTGGTTGACTTTAATCACCTTTCTTTGAGATGGGCTAGATGTGGAACTGCTTCCATGTTGTAGGATAGATGCCAGTTGAATAGGATAGATTGAAGAGGCGATACAGGATAGGTGTTAGTTCTGGAGCACAATTTTTTAACATGATAGATGGGATACCATCAGAAGCAGATGCCTTGTTTGTGTTCAGATTATTAAGGATTCTTCGGATTTTTTTTTTGTCGGAAGACTATGGGTGACATGAAGGAAGTCATTCTTGGTAGTGTGGAGAGAACTTTGCCCAGGTCATCAATGCAATTTGAAGAGAAGAGTGAGGCCAGTAAGTTGGCCCCATCCTCAGGTGAGGCAACTATAGAACCATCTGGTTGTGAGAGTGGTGGAAACCTTGGCGAGCAGAAGTTGCACCCATGGCCTTGGCAAGGGACTAGAAGAAGCGACTGCTATTTGGACAGGAGGCGAGTTTGTTGCATTTGGCCATTTCAAAGTCTGACTTGGACTTGGTGATGATTCTTTTACAATTGCAAGCTGCAGGCAGATTGGGCAGCTGGATTTTTGGTCCTGAGCCATTTGTGGTAAGCAGAGGTTTTTTCTTTTACAGTATACATATCTATATCTATTTATCTATCTATATATATGTGTGTGTGTGTGTGTGTGTGTGTGTGTGTGTGTGTGTGTGTGTGTGTGTGTGTGTGTGTGTGTGTGTGTTAAAGATACCAAGCAATTTTATAAGCTAGGTTTTTTAATCCTTTTTTTCTCAAGTAAGCAAACAGACAAGTAAGTCAAGTTTGCAGCTGCACGTAGTGCAACTCATGGTAAAGGTGGAGCAAGATCTGATCACTTTCCTTAGAATTTTCTCCTAATACAAAGCACATTTTGCGGAAATGTATGATGCTATGCATTAAGGTAATGGTCACTAGCCATACCGGTTTCAACCTTTATTGAGGTCTCGTCAGTGGGAGCCAGACCTAAAAAATGCCAAGGGTGAAGTAATACAGAGCTTATAAATATTTTACCTATACAAGTTGCCATGAGGTGCTTTGACCTCATTAAACAAAAATCTCAGGATGAGAGTAAAGTACAAGCTTTCTAAACATCTTGCTAAATACCTCAAGTGTTTTTATAATAAGTCTTCATCCTTCATCAACAATACCATGGACTTTATATCACACATTAAAGATATAACTATCAACGAGAATGACATAATAGCAAGTTTTGACATAGGTTCCTTATTTACAAATGTCCCAACATTTGTAAATAAGAAGTGCTAATATTAGAGAAGAAGTGCTAATATTACTAAAGAACAAATTATCCAAAAAAAGTTTGCTTTACTGACCCATTGCATTAAGTCTGGTTACTTCCGATATCAAGATACCATCTATAAACAGAACCAAGGTCTAGTGATGAGCAACCCTTTATCTCCTATTGCGATCATTTACTTGGAGGATTTTGAAACAAAAGCTATATCATCCTTCTCGTTTAAACCAAAATTTTGGAAATGCTATGTAGATGACATTTTTATTATTTGGAGTCACGGCCACAACTCTCTCATGGATTTTCTTAATCATCTCAATAATCAGCATCCTAATATAAAATTCACAGTCGAACTTGAATATGACAATTCCCTACCATCCTGGATATAAAGCTTTCACGCTGCTCTGGAAAATTTAGAATCTCAATGTATAGAAAACCTATGCAAACTAATAGATATCTTGACAGTCAGTCCCATCATTTTCCTCTACAAAAACTTGGAACTATTTCTACCTTGGGACATAGAGCACGCTCTCTTCTGAATGACCCAGATGAACTTCAAAAAGAAATTAATTACCTCTCACATGTCTTTAGACAAAATGGATATTCTGATAAAACCATTAAAAAATTTCTTCTAAATCCTCCTAGCCACAGCACTGAAGAAATAACCAACTTTAAGGGTAACATCTCCATCCCATACATCAGTTCAGTTTCCAAAAAATTAGCTAAAGTTCTTAAGAAGTACAACATGAGGACCTTATTCACTACACTTCCAAAAATTCGCTCGCTAGTAAGCTATTCAAAGCCTCATCATCATAATCTGAAATATCCTGGCATATATAAGATATGGTGTGATTGTAATATCCCTTATTTTGGTCAAACAAATAAATCTATTGAATTATGTATGGAGGAACACAAGAGAGACATCTCTTACAAAAGAACACATGCCAGTGCCCTGTCTAGTCATGTTCTTTTCTTGAACAAACCTGATGATGAACACTAGGGTCATTCAGTCTGCTGGGATAGATCCGAAAACATCTTTCGTTGCCATGATGAGTTTCCAAGAAAAATTGTGGTCCAGAGAAATCATCCTTAATCATGAACATTTAAATAACAATTTGAGCTACAACATCCCTGATAGCCACTCTGCTGTTGTTGTCTCATGTACTGGCATTCACGAGAATCTGCAGGCATGCACTCAACAAACAATGCCACGTTTGAAAGAACAACTTAAATGTAAATGCAACGTTTTTTCATGTCAATTATGTACTGAAATTTTCCTGTGCTTCTCAGTTTTAAACTTCAGTATTTTTATTGCTGTTTCCTTTTTTAGAAGACACCTGAAGAAGGCTGTCAAAAGCCGAAACTAGTAGTGTTTTATATCATTAAAGCCTTACAATTATTCTCTAGTCATTAAATCTCTTTATTAAAATGTATCAAATCAACCGAGTCAATGTTCTTGAACACACATATATATATAGGAGTTGGACAAAATAATGGAAACATTTGTTATACATACATATTTCTTTATTAATATGGTGTTGGACCATCTTTTACAAAGCCTGAATTCTTTCTTCATGGAATGGACTCAAATAAGTTTTGAATAATTTTTGGTAGAATTTGAAATTTGTGTCTTTCTTCTAGTCTCCAAAACCATTGAAATTTCCAAACGACAAGTTTTGGAGACTACAATAAGACACAGAACTTGTCGTTTGGAAATAACATTTGAAGCATGGGATGCACTTGATTACCCAAAATGTCCAAATAATCAGTTGCAGTAATTCTGCCATGAAGAGCTATAATGAGACCAACAGACACCCATGGTATTGCTTCCCAGACCATCACAGAACTGCTTCCATATTTTACTGTTGGAACCATAATCTGTGTATGCCACAGATCAGCAAGATAGTAATGTAGCAATTTGTGCCACTGATACTCCAGCTAAATGTGCACCAATGATTTGTCCTCTTTCAAAATCAGACAAGTCTCCCAATTTCCAATTTTTTAACACGAATTATCACTAATGCACTTGCATGAGAACTACAGTGTGTAAACAAAAACATTTAGTTCTGCTACCACAAGTTTTTTCATTGTAGCCAATACAAACAAATTCCATTTGTTTGTATTGGACTTGGCAATTAAATAAACATGTCCAAGGAATGTCTCTCACTGTTAGTAACTGTTAATAACTAATTACTGTACAAATATCACATATCCTTCTGCTAAAAGTTGACAGCAGCACATTCTTGATCTCACTGTGTACTCACAGACCTTTGTTGTAATAAGTGATGTTTGCATCTGTCAACAGCACACAAATAACAAACAGGAATCTTGCATCAAGCTGCTGTCAGTACTTGAGTGATACAAGTTCCACATAAGCATTGCAGAAATTTATAGTATTTAATCCAGTTTTTAAGAAGTTTTTAATCCAGTTGCAATTTCACTGACATTATTCTGCATGCTTGGATATGCTCTTTCCAACAAATGTAAACTGTTGCATAATGTTTCTTGAATGTTTAAGTTCTACAAATTGTTGTTACTTATAGTTTCTATTCATTAATATCAGCATTGAGTAATTTCCATCTACCACATTCACTATACTTCATCTTTACAACACCTTAAACAACATTATACATGGAATAATGGTTATCTCTGTCACATACTCATGTCATTTCATCAGTTTATTGTGGTTTATGTTACATTTAAGGATGAGCACTCATGCGCAAGCAGTAATGATTTTCCTCTTTTTTATCTGTAATGTTGGAAACCTACTATCTGTTACTATATTATTTAAGCAGGTAATAATATGCCTATTTTACTCCTTAATTCAATAACTTACAGTAATTCTGATTTCTTGTGTAAAGAAGCTCTTTGTCTGAATTAGATTGCTCTAAATATGTTAGGCTTTGATTAACAAGACTATGTACTCAATCATGGATGGCCTAAACAGTGGATTTTAAAATTTTATAAGAGGACAATTACTAATTGCTAGAGATTCCCAGTGGAATCTCTAGCAATTAATGAAAAAATTCAGAAATCTGTAGACATCATGTGCTCCACATAATTTTTTTTTTCATGTGGAACAGCACATACATAGAATCTGCTTTGATGGAATCTGCAGGAGAGACAGCACAAAAGTATCTTTCCATTTTTCTCCCAGACATCTCGAACAAATCTGAAAGGCGCATGTGATCAGAACTTTTTCTTCTTCCATTTCACCTGGGTCTTGATAAATCTTATTCATCAAAATACATTTTTGTGGCTCCATAAGTCATTTGATCTTTCTCTGTGGGCCCCAAAATTTGAATATTTCAAGATCTGCAGTCAACGTGTTAAACAGCTTTGGACTACCTGCAAAATCTTAGGATATAACTAGAGGGATAAGATCAGTAATCAACTGATTGGTAATTAGATAATGCACACACACACACACACACACACACACACACACACACACACACACACACACACACACACACACACACACACACACACACACACACCAAACATTTCCACACTTCAGATCTACTTGTCTATGAGTTCCCAGCCAAAAAAAAAAAAAGAGGAAGACTGCAAATAATTTATCATGTTCTAAATGGACCTAATTTTGCTCTGGATAAAAAATGCCTGGTGAGAAATTATCAACAGTTCCTAGTTTATGAATAACCTTTTTACTGTATATAGTTAATCTCACCTATAGCAAACTCTTAGGGACCTTTGTTAATAGTGAATTTTATGTGGAATAGTAACATACCTATGGAACTTTTAGTAGTTTCCTATAAAAGTGAGTTTGTTCTAAAGCTATTTGGTATAGTGAGAGTCCATGCTATCATCATTTATTTATTATGTTAGATAGCCTGTTATTTATGACCAGCAATGTGGTTGTTCCCAGCCTGATTACTTAAATGGAGTAGTTAATCCCATCTCTATACTGTGTGTCTTCTCTGGCCAGTTTTTTGAAAGGGAGGAACTTTTATTGAGTGTAAATCCTGCTATGTCCATATGAGATTAGCAGCCAACTGACTTTTAGTTGAAAAATTCTATAAATGTTTGATACCATGTCATTTCAACTTCAGTATCCCTCCTATTTATATGCATGCATGCACCCCCCCACACACACACACACTTATATATAATACTGAGTACTGAATTAAAATAAAAAAAAAAAAAGTTGCAGCACAAGTTAAAAAGTAACTGGTTGCCCAAGTGCTTAACATCCACTCTCTAACTAACAAGCTGTGGATTCAGATCCAACCATGGACATTAATGTTTTATGAAATATCTCTAGGTGTCAAAGGAATTTCATTACCTGGTTTAATAATACTCTATGCAATACAGAAGAGAGCAGTCAGACTGATTAATGACTCATCTCTTACCAACTCACTCCAACCACTTTTGCACAGGTGTCTAGCTTCTACTGCATGCATCTTCTATAAATATTTCCATGGTAATTGACGATTAATGATGTTCATCAGAACTATCATTAATCATCAATAATTCCCCCTCTCTCTCTCTCTCTCTCTCTCTCTCTACCAAAACCCTGAAACATGTGCAGTTACCATCCAACATCCCTTCACAGTCAAACTCCATACTCATAGAATAAGTTTCTCTTCCTCCTTCTTCATTCTTACTGCTACTGTATTGTGGAACTTCTTCCCTCCCATGTGTTTCCCAAGGAACACAATGCACAGGCCTTCAGATCTAATGTGAAGAGGTTCCCCATTTCCCAGTTCTCTTCCCCGTGCACGATACTAGTGTACTATAGGTTGACCAACCAACCTCTTGTGTATGGGTCCAACATAAAAATAAAAAATAAAAATAAAAAAATAAATAAAAAAACACTACCACTCCCATTTTGAAGGTCTAAAGTGTCTCAAAAAAAAGTTTCATGTTTGGTCTCTAGAGCAGAGTTCTGAATTATCTAATCTTTAGTCTTCTTAGATTTTTTACAGTTTGATTCACACCATTGGACATTAATAAGAAAAGAAATAATATATTCATTTACTTAGTTGCTGATCTTTCAGTAGTTTTATATTTGTTTTGTGCATCTTCAAAGCACAAATAGTTTGTCACACAGCAATAATAGTGGGAATGGTATAAAAGTGTAACAGACACCACAAAGAACTAAATTGGAAACATCTGTTGTTGAATAAAGAAAGGTTTTCAAGTATTAATTGTTTTCTTATTATAGTCTTGTGAATACATACATACATCTTCAAGGCCCACCTTTCCTAATTGGGTTGTGGGGGCAACAGCTGCAAGAGGAACTTCCAATGGTCACAATCCTCTGCCACCAAGCTCAGGTATTCTGGTGGGATTACCAAACGCGTCCACCCAAGGTTTTGGATATAATCTATCCAGCGAGTCCTTGGCCTTCCACATGGCCTCCCACCTTTGGCTTGGCAAAGAGGGCCTGCTGAGGGAGCCTCTTTTGTGGCATTCTGACCAGGTGCCCATAGCAACATAACCGTGATCTCTCAACATGGAGAAGCAGCGGTTGAGTATTGAGGGTTTCCCGAATTGCAGAGCTTCTGACTCTGTCGAGTCTGGTCAGCCCTGCAACCCCTCGAAGGAACCTCATTTCAGCCGCTTGGATTCGTCCGCATTCTTTCAGTCATTACCCAACTCTCATGACCATAGGTGAGGATGGGGACATAGACTGTATTGAAGACAGCCAGCTTTGCCTTCTGGCTTAACTCCCGCTTCAATACTACCGAACGGCCAAGCTCCCGCAATATTGAGCATGCTAAGCCAATTCGAGTATCTAGTTCTACGTCCCATTTTCCATCATTCGTGAATATGGACCCAAGGTATTTAAACTTCTCCACCTGCCTCATTGGGACTCCACTTACATGTAGAGTGCACTGGGATGGTTGTCTTGAGACCACAAATGTTTCAGTTTTGGCCACACTGATCTTCATTCCGGCGTCTGCACGAACCACTACAAACCTATTCAGGGTCCGCTGGAGGTCATCTGTGGAAGAGCTAAGCAGAACTAGGTCTTCTGCAAAAAGCAGATGTCCAATGCTACATCTTCCAATTCTGACACACTATAGGGGTGACAGAACACATCCTTGGCAGAGGCCAACAGAGACTGTGAAAGGTTCAGACTTTGTGCTATTTACCCTGACACAAAATTCTGGGCATTCATACAGGGACTTGATGGCAGCTAATAGGTGGACATCCACTCCATACTCCTGTTTTACTTGCCAAAGCTTATCCCGAGGAACCCGATTATATGCCTTCTCCAAGTCCACAAAACATGTGTAGACATTCTTGGCATATTCCCAAGATATCTCAAGGACTTGCCTTAAAGTGAAGATTTGGTCAGTTGTGCTTCTACCAGGACGAAAGCCACATTGTTCTTCCTGGAACTGTGACTCAACTATGCTCCTGCACCGTCTTTCCAAGCACCTAGCATACACTTTCCCAGGCAGGCTGAGCAGAGAGAGAGAGAGATGCCACGACAGTTACTACAATCCTTCTGGTCTCCCTTCTTGAAGACTGATATTATTATGCCTGTCTGCCATTGCTTTGGTGCTCGCCCAGATATCCAAGCAGCCTGACACACTCTAGTCAGCCAGAGAACACCGTCTCGATTTAAGGCTTTTAGCATGTCGGGCTGAATTTCATCATTGCCAGCAGCCTTGCCTGATTTTAGCGATTTTATTGCTAAATGGACCTCTTCTGCTGTGAGACTAGTCATTGCCCCGATCTGCACCTCTTGGATGTCCACAACTGCTGGGCCACCCGGGTTAAGAAGGCTCTCAAAGTATTCCCTCCATCTGTGGAGGATATCCTTCTCAGTTGTTAAAAGTGCGCCATCAGAAGCCTTAATTGCCCTTGCTGTGCACAATTTCCTCTCTTGAAGGCAGTGGATGGTCTGCCAGAATACTTTGTTTGCATTTGCATAGGATGAGTCTAATCTTTCTCCAAAGGATTCCCAAGCCTTCTGCTTTGTTGTCTTTACTGCCTCAGCAGCAGCTTTTCATGCCTCGGCATACCGCAAACGCATCTCAGGTGACCTGACCCTAAGCCATGTTAGGTAGGACTCCTTTTTTGCCCGGACAGTTTTTTTGACTTCTTGGTTCCACCAAGGTGTCCTGTTCTCACTGCCCGTTGCCACGCCGAGCCGCTTTCTGCCACAGCATGAGAGTGCAGAGGCAGTGACAGCTGTTTTGAACAGCTTCCACTCCTTCTCAACATCTGCAGTATGCTCATTTTCCAATGCCTCCCATTTCACGTGGTATAGCTGCTTAGTCCTACCAGCGTTGATGGTAGCATCTGGTTTCTGAAGCCATAGAGTGCACACAACAAGGTTCGTGTGAGAAGAGGGGAAGAACTGTCAGTTGACAGTTCTGCCCCTCTTCTCACATGAACGTCCAACACTGAGGAAAATAGGTCTGCTGAGACTATAAAAAAGTCAATCAGAGACCTTTGTTCTAGTGTATCCCTGTACCAGATATACTTATGGACTTCTCGGTGCTGGAAGAAGGTATTCATTATGGACAAGCTGTTAGTACAGCAGAAGTCCAATAATTTCAAACCATTCACGTTAAGATCAGGGGCGCCGTTCCTCCCAACCACACCCCTCCATGTCTGGTTATCTGTTCTAACATGTGCATTGAAGTCACCCATTAGCAGGACTGATTCCATGTCTGCCACTCTGTCAAAAGCAGCATCCACTTCCTCTAAGAAGGCAGAGTATTCTGACTCCAGATTAGGTACATAGGCTTGCACCACAGCCAAATCATGGTTTTTGTCTTGTGAATGTTTTTGTCTCCCAAGCTTTTCTGCATGTCTAACCTTTAGCCTATCATGGTACCAAGGTAATACTAATGTCTTGTGTATTCAGTTTTCAATATGTTTAGTGTATATTTTACTGAAACACTGTAATATTCAGGGCATTTTTTCATTAAAAGACACGACTGTTCTGCCTTTGGTTGGCACCAGTTATCATGTGTTACTGACTTTGGGAAGTGGCCAAGTTCATGAATATTCTATTCAGAAAAGGTTACATGCTGAACTACAAAGCAGGAAATTATTACCAACTAAGGAGTATGCCAAATTCTTTCTCATGGTTGTTGGAAGGGCAGGATATCAGCAGCACATGGGAAGCATTTAAAAAATACTTTATTATTATTATTATTCAGGCCTCCATGGAGTCGAAAGACTCATCGAGGGGAGATCCCCCCCCCCCAAGAAACACAAAGTCTATCATACCACTCCTTAAACTCATTGACCGTTCTCGCTCTCACCACTCCATCAGGCAATGCATTCCACGGTTCATCCACCCTCCACGTAAAGAAACCACTCCTCACCCTCTTGCTCACAGTTTCCTTTCGTAACTTCCAGGGATGGCCTCTTGTCATCACTCCTTCCCGCTGTTCAACAAAGCGAAAGAACTCCCCAGTGTCAACCATGTAACCACCTCTCAACAGTTTAAAAGTCTCAATCATATCACCTCTCCTTCTTCTATCCACCAAACTCTGCAGTCCACATTCCCTCAGCCGATCCTCGTAACTATCCTTGTACAGTCCTGAAACCATCTTTGTCATCCGTCTTTGTATCCCTTCCACAGTTAATTTATCCCCTTTAAATCCTGGAGACCAAATCTGAGAACAATAGTCCAAGTGTGGTCTGATCAGAGACTTATACAGTGGAATGATAACCCTCTTATCTCTGCAGGTCAGTGTCCTTCACATAATTGCAGCAATCCTCTGTGTTACCTTCACCACCTTTGCAATATGTCCCCTAAACTTCAGGTTTCTATCAACCATCAACCCCAAGATCTCTTATCTCCTCTACTTCCTCCAGCATAACTCCTCCCATAGAGTATGCTGCATCCCATCGATGTTTCCCAAATCTCAAGACCTTACATTTTGCTGCATTAAACTGATACCCCCCATTCATTTGTCCATCTATCTAACTTATTCAAATCCTCTTACAGGGCTACCACATCTGCACTATTATTAATAATCCTTCCTAGCTTCGCATCATCTGCAAATACCTGAATATCCCCTTGCAATCCACTGGCAATGTCATTGATATAAAGGTTAAACAATATAGGTCCTAGTACTGAGCCCTGTGGGACCCCACTTGTAACCCTCTGCCTCCTTGAAACTGCTCCACCATACACAACTCTCTGATACCTATCAGACAGCCAATCTTGAATCCACTTGACCAATCTGACATCCAGACCCATGTGCTGCAACTTAAATATCAGCTTATCATGTGGCACTCTGTCAAATGTCTTTGCTAAGTCTAAGAAAATTGCAGTATATGCCTTTCCCTCATCTAATGTTCTTGTAACTTTATTATAAAAGGCTAGCATATTGCTAAAACAAGAGCACCCTTTCACAAATCCATGTTGTCTCTCACAGATAACATTACCCTCATCTGCCCAATGTTGTATACGGTCCCTCACTACTTTCTCCAAGATCTTAACAACTACTGATGACACACAGACTGGCCTATAATTAGACACTTCCAGTCTTCTACCACCCTTATGCAATGGCACTTTCATTGAAAAGCCAGGTTAAAGGCACTGTCAGTTCCCTGGCACATTCTCTCAAAACTTGTGGTGAAATACCATCCAGTCCCAAAGCTTTACTGACATCCAAAGTACTCAGAGTCTGAAACACACTCCCCCTCCTGTACCTCTAAACCTCAAACCAGCCCTATCTCTCTAGCATTAAAACTGACTCCTCTAGGATGAAATACTCCAATAAAGTGTTTACTGAACAATTCCACTATGTCCTCTGCATCAGTCACTTTATTCCCATTTTTATCCCACAGTATCATTCTTCCACAGTCATTTCTCCTCCTACTGGCCACATAGCTAAAAAATTCCCTAGGATTTTCTTTGGATCTTAGGGCCAACCTCCTCTCATATTCCAGTTTCGCTTTCCGTACCACACTAGTCACTCTTCTGGCCTGTGTCTTATATTCTTCATGCATCCTCTCTTCACCTGTTTCCTTATATCTCTTCCATAGCCTCTTTTTCGCATGCAATTCCTGTTTAATATTGTTTGTCATCCACTTTACTCCAAATTGTGTCCTCTTCTTCACTCGTGTATACAACTTACCATTGCTGCTAACAAATGTTCTTTCACAATTTCCCATGCACTAATGATATCCCGGCCTTCCAATTCCTCCCTCCATGAAACTTTCTGAAGTTGACGTCTAAGACTTATAATCACCTGCTTTATAATTCCACATAAGTTCCAGTCTCTTTGATACTCCTGCATGTCTATTCATTTTCCAAGTCAAAACCATATGGTCACTCTCTCCAACTGGTGGGAGAGATGTCATCTCAGTTATTATCAACTCTTCTGATGCTATAACCAAATCCAAAACTCTTGAACCTCTTGTTCCCTCTGTTACATGTTGCCTAAGACATTTGTCCCTCAAGAATTCTAGAAATTCCATTCCCCTATTGCTACATGCATCTTCCTCTCTCCAATTTATACTACTGTGGTTAAAATCTCCCATAACAATCATTCTTCTTGCACTTGCCAAACTAGCTGTCTAAACATCTCCTGGTCCCCATCCTCTGTGCTCCTGGGTCTATAGCAACACCCCACTAAATATCCTGTCTTGCCTACCTCTACCTCACACCATATGCTCTCAAAATCATTTGTCTCACTTCCTTCCAAAGCCTCCACTCTTAGAGGACATAGGTCATCACTTATCATAAGTAGTACCCCACCACCACGCTTTCCCCTCCTATCCTGATGAAAAATGCTATACCCAGAGACTTCTATTCCTGTTATTATATCCCCTTCTGTCAACCACGTCTCAGTGATCCCAATAATTTTTGGCCAGGCTGATGTTATCTGCGCCACCAATTTCTCTCCCTTATTCCAGATACTCCTGGCATTAGTATAAAACATATAAATGCCATTGTTTCTATACCCAGCATTATCCCTTCTAGACTCCACTGGGCTCAGTGCTACCTGACATCGTCTCCCTTCTCCCAAGTATCCATTCCCACAAGAGGCCACCCCTGCTATCATCCTCCCTGGGACACACTGACTCGTTCAGAACAGCAATCTCTCCAGATGCCTATGTCCTTCCTCATTCAGATGTAAGCAGTCTCTCACATACAATTCCTCTCTTTCCTCAAACGCACTCCAAGCATCCACATATACCAGTCCTCTCTTGTCTCTTAAATGATGCAATATCAGAATGTGTTCCTGGAGTATGAAGAATAAATAGAGTAGGAGTGAAATGGATGTACAATCTTGTTAAACAAGAGATTCTTAAGAAAAAGATTATGTGAATAGAAACTGGCTTTGCAAGTTAAAGACAACTCAAAAGAATTCTATTATTATGCTACAATTAAAAGAATGAATATTAAAGAATAACTCTACTGAATGCAGATGATATGCAGATGCAGAAGAGTGTTCAACTAATGAGTGCCCATTCTGTTAGAAACTGTCAACCTGGCATATTCAACATTAAGCTCACTGCTACCTTTTCACTAGAACTACTGCACAAACTGAATAAGAATTAGGTAATAAGAACTGATGGGATATCAGCACAAATGCTAAAAAAGGTTCAGCCAAACTGGCTATTTCCTTTGGCCAGGCTATAAATTTGAGTCTCAGAACAGGGAAGATTCCACAGGAGTGGAAAACATGTATGATGATCCCATTGCACAAGGGTGATGCAAAGACCGATGTATATACAACTATCAACCTATCAGTATCTCTGGAGCGATGGTGTAGATTTTGGAAAAGTTGGTTAAGGCTCACATGCAAAAATGGGTTGACAGAGAATCTATACTTTAAAACGAACAGCATACGTTTACTAAGGGAAAGTCATGTTTCAGCACTTGCTCACATTCTATAATAATGTTACCACTGAGTTAGACAAGAGGAATGAATACACCATGATACTTTTAGATTTTGCTAAGGCTATTGACAGAATACAATAACAGTATTCTGTTATGTAACAGTCTTCCACAAATTGGAGAATATGGGATTGGATTATAAAATACTAGTGTGGATGGATGGCTGACTGACAGATATCAAAAAGTGGTAAATGGGGGGGGGGATGTAATTTTTGCAAGATTTAATGTAATTAGTGGTGTGCCCCAAAGATCAGTCTTTGGTCCTTTGTTATTCACTGTATACATTAATGCCATTTGGAAGGATTTGACAGGTGACATAGCTTTTCTTTTTTCTCCAGATTTTCCCCAAACATTCTTATATGTCTGGTTTCGTACTCTACTTTTAGATCTCAACAAGGACCAACCTTTCCTTTTTTTGTTGTGTCATCTGCCTTTTCTAATGCCTCGGAAAATTCTTCCACTTCTTCCTGAGTTATTCCTTCTGGGACCATAAGCAAAAAAATAAGGTTCACTGTCCAGTTCCTCGTTTTGATATTGGCGCACATCACTCTACTTGATATTGTGTGCCATTCAAGCTGGTTAGAGAGAAGATACTATCCACTAGACCAACCTGCTCAGCAAAACTTCACACACAATACATTTAATTATCTCTTTATTTCATTCACAATATAATTATCTGCAAATTGTTTACCATCTAATATTGCTTCTATAGAGAATAATCCTATTACAAATATGTTATGGAAAGTACAGTTAGTTCTTGAATGGTGGGGTAGCAGAATGTTCAAGATATAAAAGCTGATAAATTCTAGCATGAGATGCACGACTCAGTTATAAGTCTCACTTAGCACAATCTGGTTGAAATACTGAAAATACAACTGTGCTGAACAAACAATTCACTAAAATAGTTCAGCACATTTGCATTGTTAAACAGTGTCCACCTGGTTAGCATACTTGCTTTCCAGTCAACAGGCTGCAGGTTCAAATGCCACTATGAGTGTGTAAATGTCTTTAGGCAGAAGATAAATTTAATTATCAGCTGTAAGACCACCATCCCACTTATTGGATGCCTGAAATGGCTCGAAAAAGTTCATATTTGGTCTCCAGAACAAGGTTTTTAGATTATGTAAAGAGGAAATAGAAAAAAAAATTTTTTTTTTAATCTGTTAATTCATCTGCAATACTGATGTACTATAAATTTATAATCTTTCATAAGGAAAAAAAAAAGAACTCAGCATGCCTCTGGCTATAACAATTTGGTCATACTTTACTCAACTGTCTCACTTTGTAACATGACTCTATATTTCACTCTATGACAAAATCCACTATCGAGTTTTGAAAGGAAACAATGCTGCTGATGATGCCATTTACTAATATATATCTCTCATGACAGACTATCATGTGATACAGTTGCATATAAAATGGAATAAAACTCATATAAAATATAATATATCCAAAGATGTAAATAAGATAGCATACAATAAAATAATGAAACAAAGGAAAAACTATCAAGTTATACAGAAATATAAAAGGGAAATAAAATATTCTAAAATAATATAAAATATGCAACCATTGCATGGAAACAAACATTTAATGCTTTTATTTACTCTTGGATAAAATGCTGATAATGATGAGAGAAAGGACAATTTGTGGTACTTTTTATGCAAAGCATTGTTTGCTTATATTTGATGTAGCAACTGTATAAATTATTAGTTAAGAAGTTCAGGTAAAAATTATTATATGTCAGATCCTATCAACTGATATATTAGGACTGTTATAATAAATTAATATGTTAATTCAATTAAATAAAATATGTAATTTAAATTTTATTTCATATTTTTGACTTAAGCGATATAGAGAAATTTTTAATATTATAATAATATCATTATTATTTTTAAATAGGCATTGGAACTTGCAAATCGAGCTAATAACAGTGCTCGAACTGCTTCAACCAAAGTCAGAAGTGTTTTGGATACGGTTAATGGAATATTAGGTGACCTGGGTAAGTGTGCTTGGAATATGATAACTGGTAATAATCTGTGATTTAAAAGAAACTACTTAAACAGTGCAAGATTAGAATAGGTAGTGGGAGTTCAAAGAATAAATAGGGTAAAAGTGAAATAGATGTACAAGCCTTTAAAGCAAGAGATTTTCAAGAAAAAGATGACATGACAGGAATACATGTGTATAATGGCGATGCCCTTTATGAAAGTTACAAGATGCAGGCCAGCAGTTATTATTATTATTATTTGACACCTCCAGGGAGTCCAAAGACTCATCGAGGGAGGGCACCTGCTGTACAACTCTGTCTCCACCTCAATCCACTAACTACGCCAACCACCACCACCACTGGTATTTCCACAGACAATCACAAACATCCATGCCCACGGCAGGATTCGAACCAGCAGCCTTTTGGCTGGAGAGCGGATATGCTAACCACTCGGCCAGCCAGTGTGAAAAGAAACTGAGTCTGCAAGCTAAATATGGCCCAAAAGAATTCTATTATTATACTGCAAGTAAAAGAAAGAAAGAATGAATGTGAAAGAATAACTTTACTCAATGCGATGGTATGTGGGTGACACATGCAGAAGAGATTGTTCAAGTAATGAGCTATCAATCTGATGTATGCAGTATAGAACTATTCTGCTGCTATGCTGGATGAAGAACTCAGGTGTATGAGGAGTTTATACTAGAGCTGTTCCATAAACCGAATAAGAATTCAACAACAGGGGCAGATGGAATATCAGCATTTGAATGCTAAAAGTGTTCAACTGAACTGGCCATATACTTTGAGTCTCAGAAAGGAAATATTCTACAGGAGAGAGGGGAAAAAAATGTATAATAATCCTATTGCAAAATGGTGATGCAAAGACTGATGTATTCGATTATAAACTTATCAGTATCTCTGGAATGGTATAAAGCTTTTGGTAAAGTTGGTAAAAGCTCTTGTACAGAAATCTATTGACAGAGAATCTCTACTTTGCAATGAACAGCATTAGTTTACTCAGGGAAGGCCATGTTTAAGTAACTTGTTTGCATTTCACAATAACGTTGGTTGAATTAGACAAAGGGACTGGATACACTACGATACATTTGAACTTTGCTAAGGCTCTTGACATCACACAGTTTAGAATGCTGTTGCATGAGTTGATATATAAGATTAGATTGGATAAGAGGACCATATAGTAAAGATTGCAAATACAATTCAGAGGATAATTACAATGCTGAAATGAACATTGACATGTAAGAACAAGGTACTTATTTTGACTTTTACAAGGTCTTGATATGACTTTACTCCAACTACCATGTGTGTGGGGATCTGGTCTCTGGTTTCCAAAGTAATAATGTAGATAGTCAGAGGGTGCAAGGGAGAGTGTTAAAGATGATGTATGGAAGGTAGACTGTGACAGAGATTGAACATGTGTGGATTATACATAAAGACCTATAAACTTCTAAAAGGGTCAGTAAGATACTAGTAGATGGACTTTTCATTTTATGCACTCAAAAAAAGGGGAGAAAGAGAGCTAGATTTTTCTCTCATAGAACGAGATCTGAACTGAACAAAAAATAGCTGAATTGAAAATTGTCTTCAGATGTGTGAAAATCAAATGTAATTCTCCAGGCATCACTGTAATGATGCTGCCATCAAGTTCTCAGTGGTCCAAATGAATATGATTATTTCATTAATTAAATTAAGGGAATATTAGATCCCACATTATTTTAATATACCCTTTGGTATATTAAAATAATTTCGCTATACCCTTTGGTATTAATTTGGTCTAGCTACTCACTGATGAAGCCTCAATAAAGGCTGAAACCGGTCTGGGTAGTGACCTCCCACCATAATGTAATAACAGCATACATTTCCTAGGAAATGTGTTTTTACATTATGGAAAATACCAAGAATAGCGATCAGAACTTTCCCCACTTTGCAACGAGTTGCCCGTGTTTGTACTACATTCTAGGATAATTGCATTTAGCTCACGCTAGTATTCGCCGATACTTTTATAGTTTTTTTATACTATATTCGGCATGAAACTCTCTGATTCCAATCTTTGAGTTTCTTATTCGGTTTTAAAATAATGTGGGATCCAATATCCCCTTAATTTAATTAATGTTTATATATCACCGAAATGAAGCCTGTTGGCTCTTTATATTTAAGAAATGATTATTTCATATAAAAAAATTAAAAACTTTATAAATATATATGTTTAATTCTACATTTTTGTCTCTTTTGCAATGGAAATGAATACTTTCAGTGCAAGTGTGGTAGTTTTAGCATGTTGCAACAAAACAAAATTCTTACTCTTACAGCAGAGTAGGAAATGATTGTGAGACATACAAAAATATTTTGGGAAAATTTGGAGAAAAGAGCAAAGCTAATAATAATGGCAAATATCTGTTGGATTTCTGCTCAGGACATGGACTGGTTATTACTAACACCATGTTCCAACATAAAAATGTGCACAAATTCACATGGAGAGAAGAGGCTAGGAATAAGAAAAGTCTCATTGACTATGTTATTGTTGATAGTGATGTTTTCTCCCTGGTGCAGGACACCAGAGTGTACAGAGGATTTGAAATTGGACGTGATCACTATTTAGTCTTGAGCAGGATAAAATTGAATTTCATATTGAAAAGAATAACATGTAAGAAAGTTTTAAAGCGAATAAAAGTTGAGCAGCTCTCAGATGTGAACTGTAGACTAAAATACAGAAAGATTATTGAAAAGAAAATGAAAGAGTTTGAGAACAGGAATCAAACCTTGGAGATTCAGTGGCAAACTCTGAAGAAAACATTGATTGATTCTGCCAGAGAGGCATGTGG
Organism: Typopeltis vanoorti; assembly: GCF_054136105.1. Taxonomy (NCBI): domain Eukaryota; kingdom Metazoa; phylum Arthropoda; class Arachnida; order Uropygi; family Thelyphonidae; genus Typopeltis; species Typopeltis vanoorti. The sequence goes on from NC_143563.1 coordinate 14,438,105, forward strand.
TGAGGTTGTGTGCAAGGATAAAAAAATCAGAACTCCCTGGTGGACACAGGAAATTAAAGAGGCAGTGAAGGAAAAGAAGAAAGCATATCAAAAGTTCCTGTCAAATAAGTCAGCTTTTACTCTTACAGAATACAGAGACAAATGTAAGAAAGCTAAACAGTGTGTAAAACTAGCTAAACAAAAGTCATGGGAGGACTTTGGCAAGAATATAGAAAATAAATATCAAGAAGGTGGCAAAATATTCTGGAGGTTGTTGAAGAAGCTTAGGAATGGAAGAAAGAGTGCTGTAAAAGGAATTAGAGATGATAAAGGTGACATGAAAACGGGAGAAAAAGATATCCTTGAAGTATGGAGTAATTACTTTGAAAAACTGCTAAATGAAACAAGCAGTGATGACAGCACAGTGATAAAAAAACACTGATCAGGCATGCAGTCAGGAATACATATTCATACTTGAAGTAGAAAAAGCCATTAAAGGCTTGAAATGTGGAAAGGCAGAAGGAGTAGATGATATTCGACCAGAAATGCTGACGTATGGTGGTATAAGAGTCTTACAGTGGCTGCACTGCATAGTTCAGAAAGCCTGGACAGAGGGACAAATTCCCGATGATTGGAGTAGAGCTCTCATAGTACCCATATATAAAAAGGGAAATAAAACTGAATGTGTGAATTACAGAGGTATTTCCCTACTGAGTGTTCTTGGCAAGATCTATGCAAGTATACTTGAGAAACGGTTGAGAAGAATTGTGGAAGAAAAGCTTGGTGCAGAACAAGCTGGATTCAGGCCAAAAAGAGGCTGTCAGGATCAGATCTTCACTTTACGACAAATAGTCGAGAAAGCATGGGAATATAACAAAGATCTGTATTTAAGTTTTGTCGATTTGGAAAAGGCATATGACAAGGTGCCAAGAGAGAAGCTATTCAATATGCTGCAGTTATATGGTGTCAATGGGGCATTATATCAAGCAATACTTAGTCTTTATTTGAGTTGTAAGTCAGCAGTTAGAATTGAAGGAAGTACAAGAAGATGGTTTAATGTTAAATCTGGTGTGGGACAAGGATGTACATTATCCTCTCTCTTATTCATTATCTATATGGATCACATTATGAAGGAATGTGGTATTAAACCTGATATCAAAATTGGAGATGTTAATGTCAGCTCTCTGCTTTATGCAGATGATGTTATACTTCTAAATAAATTCGCTACAAGTCTGCAAGATTCTCTGACTAAATTGAATAGCTGTTGTAATAGATATGTTATGAAGGTCAGCAATAAAAAGACAAAGACAATGAAAATAGGCAGAATCATTGAAAATGTCAACTGTGTTGTGAATGGAGAACCTGTGGAACAAGTAAAACATTTCAGCTACTTAGGCACGATTTTTACTGAAGATGGTAAATTAAATATAGAAATAGACAACAGAATCAGCAAAGCTGGTATGGTGGGAAGTCAACTGAATAAATTCATATGGAATAAGAAAGAAATTAGTCGGAACACTAAATTAGCTGTATACAAGACAGTGTTCACACCAGTTTTAACTTATGGATCTGAGAGCTGGGTCAGAAGTAAAACACTTGACCAAAGACTAGAGACCGCAGATATGAGAGTTCTGAGAAAGATTAGAGGCGTGAACAGATGGCATCAATGGCAATATCATATTAAAAATGAGGATATTAGGAAAGAACTTGACATTGTCAGCATCCAGGAATGCATTAGCAGAGCTAATCTCAGGTGGTATGGTCACTTAAATAGAATGGGAGAGGAAAGATTAGCAAAACAAGTGTTCTCTGCCAGGTTGGCAGGAAAACGACCCAGAGGAAGACCAAGATATAGGTGGAGTGGTATTTTACAAAGTGCCTTAGACGATAGAAATATAAGATCTGATAATGTTGGGGTCTTGACAAGTAACAGACTGATTTGGAGGAAAATTGTAGATAGGAAGTTATTAATGATGTAATTTTTTCATGTAGTACTGTCATATCCTGTACACCCCTTGAGGGTACATGGCAGGAATTTGATGATGATGATGATGATGATGACATGTTAAGGTATTCCAGTCTGTTTTTAATGTGTTAACTGCAACTGTGCAGTCCATGATTACATCATCTGAGTTCATAACATTCCAATAGATATTTTTAAGGATAATACATCCATTTTTTGTCAAGTGGCAATTATCAGGCCTCTGTATTATCACTTTCAGAAAATTGCTGAGATAACACTCAGTGCTATGTGTGTGGAGGGCAGTCAGGATTAGGATTAAAAAAAAAAAAAAAAAGAGTTACAGGTTGTAGTTGTTTGGGAATACTTCATAAGGAGGGCTGTTCCAGAGGACAGAAGTAGATGAAGTAAGAGAAGAAGAGGAGTAGCAGGTTCAGTGTTTGCAATTGCACTGAAAAGGGATGCTGGATAGCTGCTGCTCTTATATTAACACATTCACGTCGGGGTGATCATAGCTCTCTCACAGCAGACCTAACCATCTGGCGAAGTGATGGAATTACCATTACCAGCAGTTTTTTTCTTGCATATTGTTGGATACACCACTTTTTTGTGACAGTTTCTTTGATTGTAACTAATCCTGCATAGCAGGGGGGAGGGTGAAAAGGAATACTCTTTTCAGAATATATTAAAAAACAATCATTAAAGAGAATGATATATTTGATTATTAGTTACTATACATGATTTATTAAAAGATGTAAAGAATAGCAAATATAAGAAAGAGAAGGGATCAGGCATGAATAAAAATATGTTTCAGTACTATAATATGGATTATGAATAATTTACATCTGTGATATTATATGTGTGCTTGTGTTATAAGTATCTGGGGGTACAATGAAGAATACATGATCCTATAAACTCTAGACTCTCATATTTGTATTTATGATGGGCATAATTTAGAAAAAAAAAATTATGATTAGATGGAAAGGGATTTGTTTGTGAAATATAAATCACTAACCAATAACAAACAGTGATTGTATACATGGCTTGCTCAGTAAATAACTATAGGGAGGGGGGCTTATCCTATGATCTAATAATGCTGATCAGGTGATTCCTGTGGGTGTGGCAGGAATACTTTTGGGTTGACGGAGGAGCTAATTATCTTGTATAATTTATTAGGCTTATTATGTGTATTTCTTTCTTTTATATATATATTTCACTTTATTTTCTGATAATTCTTTTATTTACTAATGCTCAATGTTTTTTTTTACATAGTAGTATAATATATATATAAATAGTTCTTAATAAGTTTAATTCTTGAAATTCACTTGTCTACCTGTAGTTTCACAATCCTGAGTTGTGGATAAGCACTAATCTGCATATCTGTTAGTTTCCCTTACCATAAATTTCATTGGGTCATCAGTCAGAAATGCAGAGTACACTGCAGATTTGATTTTCCCCATCAAGTGGCAAAAGTAGCGCATATTCTCTACTGTACTCTTGAAAAGGTACTTCCACGTTACTTACTGGATTCCATTTTTTTGAAACTGAAAATTCAGAAACCTTACTTTGTGAAATATCTTCCTTGTCAGATGAGAAACTGCTCTGTAAATCAATACCAATTGAAATCATCAATCTGAATTATTCACTACATCTTTAAAAATTCAAACCTCATCAGATGCAGTTTTTTTTTTCTTTCATTTTGACAGCAGTTCAGGAAACTCATCACTAGAACATGTGGATTTTGCACATATGTTTCTAGTTTGTTGGTTTTTATTATATGCATTCTTCTTATAGAATATAGAAGGATTTGTTTTCAGTTAGGAATAGATGAATTTTTACTCATTACATGTATACTGTCCAACTGGAAGCAACTGTCCCTATATAGTGAACAACATGCCTCCCCCCCCCAACAGCCACTATACTGCAGACACAAGAAAAACCAGTAGTTTTATTGTATCACCGAATAAGGCACAAAGAATTTGTAGTCTGTGTCAACAAATAGTGCAATTAGAGACAACTGGAATAAAAACAGCACTCCCTAATGAAACACGTCCCCTCCCACCGAAACTATGCTACATAGACTCAAGCAAAAGTTTGTTGTACCACCAAACACAGTATCTAATTAAAAACGATTGTCCTAGCATTTGCCCAACGTTTCAATTACATGAAATAAGTGTTTGATTGCATTTGAAATTTTTGATGTCATTAAGACAGATCACAAATGCTAACTTCAAATAAAATTCTACCAAAAGAGTTGGAATTAACATGCTGTATAAATTTTGTGTCAGTGAGTCCACCTGCCCGATGCAGAAGTGGCACACAAATGGTAATGAGAAGGCCCCATGGGTATGACAAACGTGTGAAACACTTCCTGACATGAACATGTTAAAGTTGCAACAGAAAGTGGAGGAATGATGGTTGTCAGTTCAGTGGAGGAATGACCATTGAAGTGCCTGTGGAATAGACAGTGCCAAACTATTGTGCCTATGAGGTAGAGGTTGAAGTGAATCATTAAGAGAAGAATGATCTATGAGCCAAACGAGGGATCCTCTGGACAGCATCAACGATTTTTAGGGAATGAGTTGAAATTCCTGTGGTTTGTTGTATTCATATTTTTTAATTAGTGGCAAAAAACCATGGAAAAAAAATAAAACACTTTAATAAAATGACTAGTTTGGTACAGCTCTATCATGCACTCCTTCAGATTGAGAAAAAAAAAACAAATATGACATCTCATTGCTACAAAATACACATACCTTGATTCATAGCCTAATTCGTTAATGTGTAGATCCTTTATGCATGCTGCCCAGAGCTGATTTAAGATAAGGCCTTGGTTTTTATTACACTGGGTCAGGCATTGTATCACCTCACTTGTTTTCTTAAATTTACATACACAATTATTAAATTATGTGTACGACATTTTAGTGAATTGCCAATTGACTTGATGGTTTTCATTAGTAGAGTGATAAGCTAGTCCAGATTTCTATGCTTGTTTCTTCTCCACATCATCCTGCCTGTCCAACATAACACAGCAGTTACAATAGATTTTGTATACCCCCAGTCTCTTCATAGGCCAATGAGATTGTTTTGGCAATCTTAACACAACGGAGACTTTTCGTAGAAATCGAAAGGCAACTTTACCGTTATGTTGTAGAAATTTTGCTATATTGTCTGTAGCATTTCCAATGCAAGGTAAAGAAACTGTGCATTTGTAGTCATCAGGTTTGTTATCTTGGAGCATGCAATGGTTTATTCATGATGTTTTGACTGTTTTTTTTTTTTTTTTTGAAGAATATCTTTCATATAAGATATTTGTTTCATCATTTGGCCAGGCTCCAAAGAAACTTTTCTTAACTTGACTGACTTCCTTAACACTTCACAAAATCTAATTTACATCAGAAGTAGAAAATGATAGATCCATTTCCTTCATGGATGTTCTAATCTCAGTTGAAGATCACAGTAATCTTAATTTTGAAGTATATAGAAAAAAATTCAATACTGGTCAGTATCTACATGCCAGTTCCCACCACCATCCAGCACAAAAATGAGGCATCATCAAAACTCTTCAAGTGAGAGCCATTACAATATCAAGTGATGATGATAAAAGAAATGGAGAAAAAATGTTTTATATAAAGACATTCTTCAAAAACACGGTTACAGCAGCATCAGAACTATTAACATCTTGATAAACCATTGCATGCTCCAAGAAAACAATCTGACGACTGCAAAGCCTCAGTTTCTTTACCTTATATCAAAATCCTACAACAATATAACTTTAAAGTTGTCTTTTGACCTGTACAAAAGTTTCCATGATGTTAAGATTGCCAAAACAATCTCATCAGTCTATAAAGAGACCTCGAGTATACAAAATCTATTGTAATTGCAGCATTTGTTGCGTTGGTCAGACATGGCAATCTGGAGAAATCCATTGAAAAGAATATATCAGAAATGTGGAGAAGAAACAAGTATATAAATCTGGACTAGCTCATCATACCACCAGTGAAAACCATCAAGTCAGTTGGAAGCTCATTAAAATTCAGTACATAGAATTTAATAATTATGTACATAAATTGAAGAAATCAAGGGAGATGGTATGATGTCCAACCCAGTGTGCTAAAAGCAGAGGCCTTATCTTAAATCAACTCTGAGTGGCATACATAAAGGATCTACACATTAATGAATTAGGCTGTGAAACAAGGTATGCTATATCTTGTAGCAATGAACCATGCATGTGATTTGTCATGTGTTGAATGAATTAAAAAATAAGTTTGTAATTCAGAAATCTCTTTGTAAAATACCCCTTTATATTTGTGTTTTTTCTCAATCTGAAGTAGTATACAATAGAGCTGTACTAAACTAATTATTTTATTAAACTTGCTTTATTTTATTTTTTTTATACGGTTTTCACCAGTAATTAATTTAAAAAAAAATTAGGAAAGATTTAGGAAACATGTGAGCAGTATTTTAGTGATGGGAAGATTTTGGATTTGTATAGCGTTAAGAATTGGGCAAGTGTAAAATAGCATCTAGAATAAAAGAGAATTGTGTATTACTGAGAGCAAGATAGAACTGAGATCTCATTTGCAAGAGAAAAGCCAAGACTGCATTTTAGTGGCATTCAAGGTGACCAGATTGTCCTTGCTCCATTGAAGGATAGCATGTATTAAAGGTTTTATGGCACTGATTGTAGATAATCTGCTGGAAGCTTGAGATGTCTGAGCACTACATGGTTTGTCAAATGAGTAGGATAAATGAAGAGGACTAGTATTGATTAAAAGTAGATGATTTATGTACATGAGAAAGAGAGCAAGTAATAGGACAGAGCCCTGAGGCACTCCTATTGGTGGTAAAACTCGAAGAGAAGGAGCAATCCATCATGACACACACAGTGAATGACCAGAGAGAAAGCTGGCTATCCAGTTACAGAAGGTGGCAAGCAGACCAAAGGATGGCAATTTATTTAGCAGGCCTTGATGCCAGATATAGCCAAATGCAGTATTCTAAGGATAGACAGATTTTGGATTTGTATAGTTAGCAGCTGGGTGAGTGAAAAAATAGCACTTCGAGTAGAAGAGAATATCTAGTTTTTTAGATGCTGGGTGGTTCCCTCTCTTCAAGCAGCACATTTCTCAGGAGGTCCGAGGTAAGTATCAAGATTATGTGAATGAACAAGAGAAACAAGATAAGGAGAAAATTTTGTATAGAGATTCTATGATCAGAGGAGTAATTAACGAAATTGTAACAAAATCCTGTTTTCCTGGCCAAAAGTTAATAATATTAATCATACTACCTGGATGCAGAAAGATAAGGTGAAAGAACTAATTGTCTTGGTTACCACTAATGACCTGAGAGATGAGAAGTATTCTAAGAGGGAGAATGTGAAAGCAAAATAATTTCTTTGCATAATGGAGACTCTAAGACTGCAGTGGAAATTATAGATCAATGAACATCTCAGGAGTGGTGGTAAAAGTACTGGAAAAGCTGGTCAAAAAGATAATTCAGTTATTGGTAGATAAGAATATTATACCCTAAGAGGGGCAACATGGCTCTGTGAGGGGTCAGTCATACCTTAATAATATACATACAAACTTTCTGTAACAAAGTAACAATTGAGTTGGCTACATGATAATCCTACTGGATTTTTGCAAAGCATTTGACAGAATACTGCATGGAATTGTCATACAAATTAGGAGAAATAGGGGTGGATAAGAGGATGGTTAATGGATAGATATCAAATAGTGGTATATGAAGGAGCAGAATCCAGGAGAAGGCAGTTACTAGTGGTGTGCCATAGGATTATGCTAGGACCATTACTGTTTAATTTATACATAAGTGATATAGGAAGTAATCTGAAGGGAAATATTCAGTTGTTTGCTGGTGATGCAAAATTGGGCAGAGTAATAGTTAATCAAGCTAATGTGGAGAGCTTGTAGGATGATTTAATAGGCTGTCAGTATGGGTAAAAGATAATGGGTGTCAGTTTAATGTGGAGAAATGTAAAGTTATATACTTTGGGATAAATAGATTACAAGCTGTTTACCACATTGATGGATCTGTACTGCAAGAAATACATGGAACTAGGGATTTGGGGGTTGGAGTTGAAGTTTAGAAGGCATATTGCTAAGGTTGCCAAAGTAGTTCATACAATTACTCAGCTATTGAAGAACATGCCAACAAGTAGACACAAGGGAATTATTCTTCTTTATAAGGCTTTGATATGCCCACATCTGGATTACTGTGCTCAGATCTGGGTTTCTTGGGATGAAGAGGGGAGAGAGGATCCAGAGGTGAGTGGTCTGTGAAATGCTCACTATGAGGATAGATTGAAAGTTTGTGGGTTGCAAAAGTTAGTTGATAGATGAAAGAGGGTATATAACATAATAGAAGCATTTAAGCTGCTTAAAGGATTTTATAGGATTAATGCAAGGGAAGTGTTTCAGCACTTGGCTACAGGGGGCAGAACAAGAGGCATACTTGAAAGTAAGAGCATAGTTAGTAGGGGTGTGAGGACTACATTTTTCACTTGGTTCAGTGAACGAATGGAATGGATTGCCAGAGACATTTGTGCGTGCTTTGTCTGTTAATGGGTTCAAGGAGAAGTATGATGGATACTGTGTGGATAGTTTGGGTCTCCCGTGATGAGTCTTCGGACTCCAGTGAGGCACCTGTATAATAATGATAATTATGCTCGAGTATCCCAGTCAGGGAATAACATTTGTTCATCTGTTGGGACAATCTGGATTTGAGTTCCATATACAATGAAAGGATTTTTTAGATGGGCTTTTTCAGTTATTGAGATAGTTGATCTATGGAGATGCAGCGTTTTTCTTTTTTGACATAATATACTGGCCTCATAGTCTTGGTTGCTTGGACTTTAATTCCATCAGATACTGATAGCAATATAAGCAGCTTAGTCTGCCTTTGCTAGGAATTTGTTAAGATGTTGCATTATCTGAGACACTATCTTGAAATATTTTGACTACTTATTAGTGCTTTTTAATTAAATTTAATAACTGAAAGTTTTAACTCTCAGGTTATAATAACTTAAAAACTTTGAAAAAAAAACAACTGAATAATGCACAATTTGCTTATTTATATACTTATTTCTTAAATTTCCACATTATGCCTATTTTATTTTTATATCAACCTTGGTTATCTATTGCCTTTTTTTTTGTAGGGTCATTACTTTTATTTCCTGTAACCTGTCACACTATTACTGTCCGCACGGTTAGCCTAGTGGTTTTGCACTTCACAACCATATGCCTGGGGAAGGAGTGTCCCAGGTTCGATTCCCGTCAACAACGTGAGGAGCTCAAGGATCTTCCTCAGCCATAGCCAAGTTAGCCGGTCTTGGGCATGGACAGCAGGGTTTTTTCTGCAAGTTTATCTGGTGTTTTTCATCCCACAAGCAGGCAAACCGGTCCGAGAACACACACACACACACACACGGATTACAGTCAGGAATACTGACCCAGACATAGGTCTGATTCATCAGCCTATGCCGGTTCCCGGATAAAATTTGGGGGGACTAGATGGGACCGTGAACTCCTGTACGGAATTTATTTATTTACGCTATTACTCAGCTCATCCAGCTGTAAAATTGAATTTTATTTCTGAAATATCTCAGTGCAGTCTTAAATCAACCATCTTAAGAAAAACATGGATAAAATTTTAATTTTTCAGTAACTCATCTACCTACCTACCTTACACACAGCCATGTAAATTAGTTTACATACACACACCTGTAATAATTCAGTATACTATGTTATATGCTAAGTATAGACTGATTTAAAATTAACCTGTTTAATTGTATTTTATTTTAGAAGACAAAATTTTAAAAGAAAGTAGCTTTTTCCATTTTTTTTTAAAACTTATGTGCATTGTTTAACATGTTCCAATATGGTAACTTTTTTCAGAGGGCTTACAAGATATCGATACAGATCTTCTTGAAGAATTAGAAAGGCGGTTAGAATTTGCAGAAGAAGATTTAAAACAAGCAAATTTTGATGCTAGGATGGGTGAGCTACGCAACGCTCGTGATTTGCAGTACCAGTGGATAAGGGACTATACAGCAGAAGTGGAACAGCTTAAGAAAGATGTTGCCAATGTTCAAGACATTCGTGATTCACTACCAGATAAATGCTATCGCCGAGTTGTCCTGGAACCATAATGAATGGTGATATAATACAACACAGATTCCTCCAATGCACATGCTGCTATTAGGTCAAGAAGATGGACTCGGAATATAGTGAATGCTGTGGTCACTTATGAGGGCCCATTCAGTTTCACATTACTGCTATGGGTAATGTAACCTAAAAGTTGTGAATAATTGTTTCGAACATAATTATTTTTAACTTTATTTAGAAACATATCTTGGATTTCTGAAGTTTAAAACATGATTTCATAGGTCGTAAATTCATTTATAAACTCAATATGCCAGTACAATCTCCTTGTATACTCTAAAAGTTAATGAAATCCAGGAAAGCATAAATCCAGAAATTGAAGAATACTAAAAAAAAAAAATGTTATTGCTATTTCAAGTTGCCATATTATACTGAAACTAGAAATATTCATTTGAATCTAAAATGGTTGTGTAAATACTTTTTTTAGGTTCATTTAAATGACCTAATTATTACATACTTCTCTGCTACTTCAAAAACTGCACTGAAAGTGTCAATTGGGTTCCATTTCCAAACATTTATAAATTTTTGATGTTTTATTCTAATCACTCTTTGAACTGCACCAGAAAAATTAAGAGACAATGCAACATATTTGCTGTTGTTCATAGCCAATTTATGGATAAACATATGTAAAAGAATATCATATTTCTTATTCGCAGTTATTTCAATAGCATAGTTAAATCACTCAGTCATATTTATAAAGAATGAAAAGTGTATGTAATCTGTATGCAGAAATTACCTATATGACTGAAATCAATATCTACCTAATGACCCAGGATAGCTCAAAATAAACTCTGCAGTGATTTCACTATACTGTGTGTGTATGGGTTTACACATACCACCCACCCATGCGATCCAATTATCCAACCTTCCAGTGAATGAATCTTTAATTAATTGACCTTTGAATGGTTAAGTGTGTTAAATGACTTCTGGTACAGCACCATGTATTTGAACCTTCAGTTATCCAACCCTTCAATTACCCAACTGCAAATTGTCCTCTTGCTGTGATTGGATAATCGAAGGATTACTGTATATATACAAACAGTTAGTATATACTCCTTATACACCTGCATATTAAATAATGTTGACTAGCTTATCTGTTCTACTGAAGAAAATCATTCCTTAAAAATATATATGTCAGAAATCCATAAAAGTTTCTACCAACATTAGACTAAAATTCAGTTAATCTGACTTATATTCATTAAGTATTATGTAGTAGCATGATCTTCACTGGTGCAAAACCACATCTAATTGTGGGATCACTGCAAATTTTAGCCGATCTCTTAAATAAAGAGATGACTTAATTTTATTTTACGGGTTGTCATCTATGTGCATAAGGATGTAGAAAGGAAAGTCAAGCAAAAGTAATAGGGAGAAAAAAATGAAAATGTCATTTTTTTTCTCTTCGGTGAAATGAAAAAATAATCTAAAGAAGTTTCATTCTAATTTCATGTCTCAAAAGAGTCGTATCTTCATTTTTTTAAAAAATTTTCGTATCTTTTCTGATGCAACACATTTATGTGTTGTCCTCTTATGCCATTATCTATGATATGTACTGTATTCTCACCAAAATTTTCAATATTCTACCTAATGTTTATCACTCACCAAAGGAAGCCAATGAAAACTTGGATCAATCCTATCTTTATTTCTTTTATCTTTCTTATTCCATGCAATATCAAATAATTCATTCTTTATGCAGAACTTTACTTAACCACTAATAAGAATACTGTTTGATAACTGGAGGATTTTACTTAAATCTTATGCTTATATTTGTGACCCTCCTCCAGTTTAAGACAACTATCAATTGATGAAATAAGTAGTCTTTTCACAGGCCATTACTAATTTATGCTTACAGCAGGATTTAAATTCTTACAAAGAAAGAGATTGAGAGCAGTGGCTTTACCAACTAAATGAAATGCATGGCAATTTGAACTTACGTAATTTGTATGATTTTCCTACTGTTTACCATTCTTGGTCTATGTAGAAAAATGCTCGACTCTGCTTCATTGGGTCATCTTACAATATTACACTAAAAGACAAAGATGTATTTTTTATTTAGTCACAGTACTGAAGATCTGAGATTATATTTGTGGATTTTATTAATTCACAATTTGTCACATAGCCAGGATTCTATAGCATACTTTGGTGTTATTTTTCATTGAATGTCAAAGTTTGATCTGTGTATATATATAGAAGATCTGTATTGAATATGTTTGAAAGAGTATTTCTATAGAGTTATGATTTTGGTGTTATGTACGTGTAATTAGGCATGTTCTATTACAAATGACCAATGACTCAGTGTAAATTTTTATATGTTTTGACATTGAAGTGCATTGTCTACTGTGTTATTGAAAGCTTTATGTTGTTCTCCAGTGCCATTTACATTATTACGGAATCTCAGTACATTATTCTTAAGCACAATTATTTTTTTAACCACTTTTTTTTTTTTTTTCTTCCAATTAACACAAACAGAAAGAGATATGAAGGGAAAAAAATCAAGGTACTTGTGTTTGCATTCTGATGAATAAGTTACTGACATATTTACAGAATAATTCAATACACCTCCAACTTCATTTTTAGTAACACTTAAAGATATAATTGTTATGTGATTCCTAATCAATCAACACAACAGGTGGATGTAAAATGGGATTTATAAACATGAATACTGTACTTAGAGTAGAATAAGGTGTTGATCCATATTATGCAAATACAACAGACCTTGGATTATCACAAAGAATATATTAATATGCATGTGTGGCCACAGCAGTTTCTCCTGAACGGGTTAAGGAGATAATTTCCCACCTTTCTTTAATAATTCTAATTCTATTCACTATATCATTTTGTAATTTAATAAAAGAAGAAATTAAAAAATAAATCCAAGCCTTTTCTGTGTGATGCATTTCTTCATTAGCCAGTCCATGCCAGTGTAAAACCATACAGGCATTTTAAAATTGCAACTGGTTACGTGCAAATAATTTTATATAATAAATTTTTGAATATAGGGCATGTGGTGCTTGGCAGAGTGAGATGACTGAAATTCAAATTTTACCATTTGCTCAAAACTAGATGAGTTTCCTTTAGTTTGCAGTTACATTTCTCCATCTCTTCTCATGCTATCAAAACAGCACACAATAATAATAATAATAATGTGTATTGTTTTAATATAAGAAAAAGAACAGACCAAAACACACTAACTTGGAAGGTCTCCAAGACTAATGGTAGCTGTACCAATTATGTTATTCTCCAAGATTAGCTCAGGGATCTAGTCCAAATGCAGGACAATATGGACAAGAACCATTACCACAAATTTTTATTAGTAGAATTTTTTTTTTTTTTTTTGTACAATCTTATTTTGAATTATGATTAAATTTTCTAGCATGTTAACTGTAAATGTTTCTGGGGAAAAAAAGTTTCACAATTTCATCAGCTAGTTTTTCTTGATATAATTACTGCACCATTGTTATTAGTATGTCTGGTTTTATTCTTTATGAAACAATTATTTGAAAGAATATTATCTATATTATTTTTATTAAAAATTAATCAGTAATAATTAATTATATGAAGAGCCGAAGGCTTCAATAATAATTTTATTTAAAGGTGAGAAATATATTTGTTAAATCGAGTTTCTTGTAAACAAATTATTCAAACAGTGCCTTTCTTACGTGCCCGCCTTTTCATCTTTATCCATCAAAGAATTAATATTCTTGCTACCTCCAAATGTTAGAAAGTTTTTCAGACCAAAGGAATATATGCTTGTCTGTTGCATATTACAAGGGCCAATGCCTAGTTGTAAAAGTAACTTGTATTTTTGATATCTGTGCAATATAGACTAACTGCCACATGTACAGTATAATTTGTGTGTTTTGTCTGTTGTGATAAAATAAATGGTAGATTGTCAGAGCCTAGATATGCTTGTTTAAATTTCACTTTTAATATTTATTAATGATAAACACTTTATCAATGCAACAACAACTGTATAATATTTTGATAAATTCAACTTATTAGAAAAAAGCTCAATATTATGTTTATTACAAATATCAGAATTTTTGAGTTGGACATTCCTTCTCTGACAGTACTCTTTTTTTTGTTCATAATTTATAAAAACTGTATATCTGGGTTTCTGTTAAAAGCTTTACTTTTGTTTGCCAAATACTGCCAGCTAAAAGAGAGAGTTATGATGTGTGTCATGTATCACTGCCATCTATTTTAAATTTGTCAGTTTTAAATTATCTAAAGTTTGTCTTTTAATGAACGTATCTGTTCTATATGTTTTCAATTGTACTTTAAATAAACTGTTGTAAAGCTTTTGTGTTAGTGTAATCTTAAAACAGATAGCCACGCTGACCAATACAAGGACTAATAATATAATTTATCAGATATACAGTGAATTCTCACTATAGCAAACTTGTAGGGACCATAGGAATAGTATGTTATAGTTTACTGTAGTGAATGTTCTTTATAATGGCATTGTGTCTATAGGGTTTTGGTCATTACTTTTCAGTAATTTATTATAATGAGTAAAATTGTTATAATTTAAATAATATTTTCTATAGTGAGAGTTGAATGTATTGTAATATCTGAAGTTTTGCATGTGAATATCAAAATTCAGGAAAACAACTGAAGCTTTTGCATTAAAAAATGATTACTTTTGTTTCTTAAGTTTATTTATAAATCCTTTTCACATATTTTAAATTCTAATTATTTATACATGATGGATGGATATTATGTACACAAACTGAAGCATCATTAACTTACAGTAATTTTCACCAGAAATGACATTCAGATCTAAGGATCATTTAAACTGGTTCTATAATAATTTTAACTGTTTCTTCCAACCAAAGTTTAATTTCTATATACAAAACTCTGTAATACACAGCACTGACTCTCCAGACATTCCTGTATTTCATTTATCTATAAGAGTACCTCTTGGCTTTGATTTTTTAGCTTCCAATTCCATCAATGCAGCCTAAAAAAATTGGGATTAAAAATAATTTTAGTTAAATGTATGAAAAAAAATATATATAATACAAAGTTGTTCATTATTAGGAAGAAAAGTCTTATAACAGTTATTTCATTTTAAATAATCATTTGTGTGATGACAAAACTTTGAGATTGTGAAATAGTCTGCTTATAATTCAAAGAAATTGCACTTCTTACTTAACTGACTTAAAAAGAACCTATCCCTTGTTATGTGGTAGAGGATGCTATCGGGCAATGTCAACAGTTCAAATGGACCCAAACATGCAATGCTAACAGTAAGACAATAAACCCTTCTTCTTTCTTGAACATGAAGTAAGTCCAATGCAACACTGGATCATGTCTGGAGGTGTTGGCTACTACTTACGGCATACTGAATTGGCAGAGTATGCAGTTTTTATAGGCTCCAGTTTAATTCTCCAACCATCTATAAAGGAAGAAGCTGATGTTGTAGTAGAAGGAATGAGCATGTAAGAGAGAAACATTGATTAATTGAATTATCCTCCTCTGGACACCAAGGATTCTTATTGAGATTTTATGATGGACTACTATAAATGAGTATAGTACTCTAAGGCAAAAGATTTCTCTTTCTTATAAACCTAAGAAATACATTCAAGAGAAGGTTGCAGAATGTTTAGAATTACAGCCAAAGCAAGGAGGTTAATGTGCATCTGTTAATTGTTCTGCCTGCAACCTCCAAACGAGACCATCTAGCTCCCTTTCAGTTGAAAAGCTCATTTAAAAAGGTGTTCTGAATAAATCACAAGACAAGAAAAAACACTTATCAGGAAAAAAAACATTCAAATAATGGTAACAGAACATATCTTAATTCTGTATGGTTTAGTTGTTTAATAGAGCTAACATAGTTCAGTCAGTTTTGATAAAGCCCTTTAGCTAGAGAGACCTAGGTTCAAATCCCATCTAGGAAGTGAAGAATTTTCCAAGAGTGAAATGCCCAATTTTCACTCCTGGAAAATTGAGCTTTTCATCACCCAACCAGGTAAACTGGCCAGGAGAATACATGCAATTTACATATTATGTTTTTATGTGTAAATTACAAGTGTTCTTCTGGCCAGGTTATATTTAGCCATGAGGCTTATCCTAAAAAGTATGGTTATATATATATATAAAAGCCAATTTGGGCAAGTTTTGGTCTTAAAAGCATGTAGCCTGTAGATTATTATACTAGTTGAGGTGAAGCTATGCTGCTAGCAGTTTACTTCAGGGAATTTACTTGAGTATTTGGTGCTGTTGCTTTCACCATGGTATAGAACTGTGAGCATTATAACACTTCTTTGTAAACAACATTAGACGTTTCATCATCTTCGACAAAAATAAATTTTCACGAATGCTAACTCGAGGACATGCTACATATAACTAACTGCCCATGTCCAAAACATTCATATTTGCATATCTAAGCATCTGTCCTTGGCCTTTATTAATCATTATTCCAAAGCAAACTCTTATTGGAAATTGTAAGCGTTTGATCTGAAAGAATGAGATGTATCCAAGGAATGAAGACAATTTCTCCAATACCAAAACCTGCAAATATTTCAGGGAGGGTGTGCATATTTTGGAGCAACAACCATTTTCAGCGTAATTTCATGACCAGGCACTCCAGGATTAAGCAAATTCAAAAATTCCATGGGAAAATGAACTGCATCATCTAATGATTTGTAAACACTAATAGATCTATTAACCCTATTAAAAACCAACTTGTTCATTATTGATATGCCGTCATTTCAAGGTGCAAGGATAGCTCTTTCCCTGAACCAAGAAGGTGATTTTCTGTTATGTTCTCAATAGATGGATAAAACACAGCACAACAGTTCATCTGCAGTTTGGACAATTTTCTCAATATTTAGGTGTGTTAATATAATTTTTCTGTCTTTTTGCTATACTTCACCATTACCAATTTTTAACAATTTTGAGGAGAAGGAAGTACATTGGAGTCTATGTAGGTGAGCATGCATATTGGTTTTTAGAAAAAACTTCTCTATATCATGCCATAGGGATGATTTCTTAAGGGAGGCATTCACTTTGTCCGCCCTGGTTCCGTGGGATACAACAGGCAGTGTTTGTTGAAAATCCCCAGAAAATAAAACAGTTATTCCATCCATTCTTTGATCTGATATCCCTTGGTGTAGATAATATCACAATATCTAACAATATCTGGCCAGATATTGTTAAACTGCAGTACAGGCTATGGAGAGAGGTAAAAAAAAAAAAAAAAACAATCTAAAGGTGTACACCAATGAAAATGCACACAAACCATCTTTGGAACCTCCTCTATCTATTGGTGAAGACATCAAAATCAGTCAATTCGTTCAAGTTATAAGTAAACATTGAAAACAGGCTGTTAAATGAAAAAAGACATTTAATATAAGACCCTGATTTTTGTTCCCCTTGGCAAAGGTGAATAGCATTTCAGAAGCCTCCTGAACTTCCTGCTGTAGGCAATGCATGCCATCTAAATTTGTTGCCATAGCTCTTCTGGATCTGATTCTCAGTTGAAACCAGTCTGGGCAGTGGCCCTTCCCATAATGCATAGCATTATACTTGTTTATAAGGATATGTACCTTACATTATGGGATACTAAGGCAATTGATGTGAAGTCATTAGCTTCTATATACAAGTAGCCCAGCAGTGAAGTTACTTCACATGCAAACTTTGTTTGCTCATATTTGGATAAAGGATGAAACCAAGAATATAATTTCTTGGCATCTTTAATTTATAGTATAACCAAGTGAAAAAAAATTTCAACATCAAAACCTAATTAGTAATAACCTATACTCACTGACCTATAATTGTCACCATTCACCTTGGCAGTAACCTGATGTAACAAAACTATTTTGCCTCTTTTCTACTCATGAAATTCTGGCTGAAAATAACTGGGTCAGAGGCATTGCCTTTTACTCCCACATTTCCTTAATATGCTGAAGGAATCTAATTCCATCACTATGTTTGCACCAAGTCTGACAATAATACCAGCTCTAAGTTTTCAATTTCCACCACAATGTCAGGTACCACTTATTTCTGCAGATGAAATACCTCATGCATTTGTTTCTCTGTTTTCTCAATAGTTATTCCATAAAATTTGCTTTTTTGTATAACTGTTTGCTTAATAAACCTAATCATCCATTTAACTCCCATTTGATTTATCCTTCTAAATTCTCAGTTACTACTTCTTTCAAGCACCTTCAATTGTTTTTCCATGCCACTGCTTCAAGTTACCTCCTAAATTTATCCCAATTTCCTACTTTGCACTTCCACACATATATCCTTTATAACCATAACTTCATCTTACCAAGTTTACTCTGCAGGTGAAGAGCTGCATTGTCTCTCTCTCCAACTGGCAGCAAAGTGATACCTCTGGAATGACTTAATGGGATTATATTGATCAAGTGCATATAATAAACAACTATGTTATACCAACTAGTTTCACCAACTAAGGCTGTTGGCATCTTCAGGGTACATAACTAATGTAAGGCACTAAAAAGTAAAAAACTGTTACAAACTATAATCAACCGATTCCAATTATATTAAACAAAGAACAGAGCGTGTACAATACATGCATAGAGCGTGCATGATCTCACTTGTTGTTATTTAGGAATGTACTATAGTTGGCACTGTAATTCAGTTCTGGCGAGTTGAGAGATCTAATAAGGGTCTTCCAGATCACAGGTAAGATTAGTCCTTGGTTGTTCCTGTTAATTCCTTACATAGAGGAGGACTTCCACTCCCGAATTTTTAAAGAGGCTACAACAGTTGCCCGCTGCACACAAAACATTAACAGGAACCAAGGACTAATCTTACCTGTGATCTGGAAGACCCTTATTAGATCTCTCAACTCGCCAGAACTGAATTACAGTGCCAACTATAGTACGTTCCTAAATAACAACAAGTGAGATCATGCACGCTCTATGCATGTATTGTACGTGCTCTGTTCTTTGTTTAATATAATTGGAATCGGCTGATTATAGTTTGTAACAGTTTTTTACTTTTTAGTGCCTTACATCAGTTATGTACCCTGAAGATGCCAACAGCCTTAGTTGGTATAACATAGTTGTTTATTATATGCACTTGATCAATATAATCCCATTAAAAGTCATTCCAGAGTTTTTTGGTCAAGAAAATTAAACATTTTTTAACAAGTGATAACTCTTTTATGAACACATTTTCTACTACTACTAAGATCTAATACCCTTTGACCTAGACCTTCCTCTATCTGGCTATGGTAACTCCTAAAATACCCTTTCTTTCTTTCTTCCTTATCATTTCAGTTCCTCAGTAACAACATCCAACAATGTATATAATCCTGTTCAGTTCCAAGTTACTATTACCATCTTCCTGATGTATCACTACCTAGCTGGATTCAATTCCTCTTATAAAATTAACAATACTCTCATTCTCTCTATGAAGTATGTATATCTTCATCAACTATATCATTTTAATTCCTATAAATGACTGGGTCAAAAGTATTACTAGTTCACACTGATATTTTCTTAATTCCTGCACCAAAAGAACTTTTGGGTTCTTACATTTACAAACTTCATGCTATTCACTCTCTTCACATAAAATTATTTTTGGCATACTCTTATATCATGATTCATCACCTACAAACTATTTGCTCTCTCTGATAAATACATTTTGCAGAAAGAGCAGCTTATAAAAATTATGTATCAAATAATGTATCAAAAAATCAAATTAATTCATCAAATAATGTCTTCACAGCTGCCAATATGCTAAATAATTATAATTATTATTGATATATGCTAAAAAGTTAAGTAGATATATATGTGTGTATTCCATCTCCATCACACACACACACACACGTGTGTCAAAACTTGACTCAAACAACAGTTAAACTAGTCAACACAGGCAATTTTCAACTAAAAACCAGGTATGTAACTGAAAATAATAAACATTTAACTAACTTAAAACTCTTGAGATAAAAATATATTATACATTTTCATACTTGAGAATAAAATGCACTTAACCTGTTCAAGTAACTTTCTTTTGTTGATTCCTTTCCTTTCAAGTTGCTTTTCAATTATACGAGCATTGTTGGCATAAGAATCAGCTACTTCTCTCTAAAATAAAATTAAATAATTTCAATGTCCTTGTATATTCTTATTTATTTATTCAGAAAATATAAAAATTAGCCTGTCATGTTCTGCAATCTTATTAAAACAGATAACAGTTAACATGATTAAACATGGATTAAAAGCAAACTCCAAAATGGAGTTACATAGCTATTTTAATGGTACTACAAGACAAAACCACTAAATTATTAAAAAATAAAAATAAAAAAATAAATTGTTAACATCTACCTTGAAGTACATAAGAAATACATTCACTACCATTATTACGGCAAGTCTGGATGGAAAAATCATACTTTGGGCACCTCTTCACATAGTATTAGATGGAAGAAAATTAATGTGCTATACTGAAGTTACTACGGATAAGAGAGACTAATTTTAGAATCAGCAGTGGAAATGAAGCTTTCTCCTAACCTTAACAAGTATGGCTATATTAATCTGCCAAAAATTTGAGACAGTCATCTTAAGCTCAACTTCAACACAACAACTGCAATAACTTCTTTTATACAACATTAGGACTTTATACAATTTTGAATTGTTTCACTTACTCTATGTTGACTATAGTCCGTAAGGTATCCAAAAGTATTTGGACACTTTACGTGCCATGCAAATTTTGGATTCTACCACATGCAAATATTCAGGGAATGTCTACATAAATCTAGTAATGAAAGGTGAGATGTGCTGCATGTTTTGTCCTGTACTGTACTTGATGTAAAAATGCCATGGTGTGCCGAACTGACAGAGTTCCAATGTGGGATGGTAATTGGGTATCACGGCAGTGGTCTTTCTGTGACACTGCTACCTAACCTTAACTGTCTGTCTGTGACACTGCTACCTCAGTATACTGAAATCCACTGTTACATGTCTTTTGAAGATAGAAAGTTGATGGGGCTACCACAGCAGGAAAATGCCCTGGGAGACCACCAACACTCACTGATCGAGATCAATGTCTCAGAATGCTCAAGAATTCCTGCACTTCATCAGCGACAGACTTCGCAGTTAACCCTGAAAATACTACACAGACATCTGTCAGCATTATAGCAGAGAGTTATATGCCTTAGGTTACCATGGCAGAGTTGCTGCAAACAAGCCACAACCCCCCCCCCCCCAATGGCAAACGATGTTTGAACTGGTGTCTTTCACACCAGTGAAAGGAAAAGGGTTCTGCAGAACTATTTAGTAATAAGGTGTGACACCTTTTGACTACTTATATATATGGAAATATGACTTCTGCTTTACTTCAGTCTTGATATCAATTATGGGTTGGCTCCCACTGATGAGACCTCAATAAAGATTGAAACCAGTCTGGGAAGTGGCCCTTCGTATAATGCATAGCAATATACATGTCTGTAAGGATATGTGCATTGCATTATTTTCTTCGCATCAATTGCCTTATGCAATTGATGTGGTGTCATCAGCCTCTATATACAAGTAGCCCAGTCGTGAAGTGACTTCACGTGCAAACTTTGTTTGCTTACACTTGAATAAAGGATGAAACCATGAATATAACTTCTTGGCATCTTTAATTTATGGTCCTGTGGGGCAACAAATCACGCTTCCAAATGTTTCACTCTGATGGTCGTATTTGGATCTGGAGATTACCCATAGAACAGTTCCAGAAGGACCACCATTCCAACTGTCAACTTTGGTGGAGGCCTGGTAATGGTATGGGGTGTTTCAGTTGGATGGGGCTTGGTCCATCAGTGGATGTGCCCAAAACCATGACATCTGATTGCTACCTGAACATCCTGGACAACTTCATGCTTCAGACACTGTGGAAGTACTTTGGTGGTGATCCTTGCATGTTTCAGCATGACAATTCTTCATGCCATACTGCACTGCACTGCATGTCTGAGATTGGTTCCACAAAACAACGTTGAAGTGTTGGACTGGCTGGCTCCGATTCTAAACCACAACCCAGAATGCCAAATTCCCTCCAAAATAAATTGAAATAGACCAGATAAAAGTTTCTCGCATCACGGATGGGAATCGAATCCAGGTCTTTCCAACCAAAGGGCTTCGTCTATACCGACTGAGCTACAGAAGCTCACTAAAGGAAGTAGGTGAGTAGTAGATGCAAAAGAGAATGTTTAACTAATGAGTGTCTATTTTGCTAAGAACTATGAACCTTGTATATCAACCAATGTCGTTAATATACAGATCTAATAACAGAATCAAAAACTTATCCCTGGGATACATCTTAAATCTTATTAATGGAATGAATACAGCACATACAAATAATTAAACACAAGTTTCATGATCCTATATTTCACCTCAGTCACTGAGACATCATCACGGAAACAATAAAATTGCAAAAGCACATACAAAATTGCACAAAACAATAGATGGAAAAAATTAGACTGAAAGCCTCATGTCCTATGAGGGCACCCTTTTGGTTGCAGTTGGCTAGCCTTAGCGGCTAGGTGGGAGGTCTAAGAATTAAAATTTCCAAAATCTTGGGAAGTTTAATACAACCATATTTATTAAGATTATGCTATTTTTTTAAACCTGCTGCTGATCCTAAAGAAAGTCTTTCAAATTTGTATTTATTATGATGAAACAGTAGTTTTTTCCCATTTGATTCTGTGCAAGGTATCCAAGGCATTGTCAGCTAGACCTGACTGACCATACTTATGGCCACAGATGTCTGCAGTTCTCCCAGTTTGATCATAAAATGATAAGTTGCAAGAACAAGGTAAATACCTGGAACAGAAAGAGGAGGTAGATGATCCTTTGAAGAGCAGATGAGGGCAGCCAGCTTCAAATGAGATTTGAATGCAGTGCAGAGATTGTACTTTTTTAAAAGTTCTGGCTATTTTCTTTTCTCAAGGTGCCTCAGATATAAGGAACAATGATAGCATTACTATAGTTCAGTACGTTGAGAGGGATGTGAGGAACAGTACATTTGTTGATCTTTTTTTTCTTTTTTTTTTTTTGGTATTGTAACCATTGAACAAGAAGGTCTGGCTAATAAAGGAGAGTTCAGACTGAGTAGAACAGAGACGAAGCTCTATTAACAATTATCATCATCATTAAATTACTGCCATGTAACCTCAAGGGGTGTACAGGATATGGTGGTACTACATGAAAAATTTACATCATTACTAACTCCCTATCTACAATTTTCCTCCAAATCAGTCTGTTACTTGTTAAGACTCCAACATTATCAGATCTTATATTTCTATCTTCTAAGGCACTTTGTACCGTATCAATCCATCTATATCTTGGTCTTCCTCTGGGTTGTTTTCCTGCCAACCTGGAAGAGAATGCTTGTTTTTCTACTCTTTCTTTCATTGCCCATACCACCTGAGATTAGCTCTGCTAACACATTCCTGAATATCATTTCCTAATATCCTCAATTTTAATATGATATTGCCATTGATGCCATCTTTTCATGCCTCTAATCTTTCTCAGGACTCTCATATCTGTAGTCTCTAGTCTTTGGTCAAGTGTTTTACTTCTGCCCCAGCTCTCAGATCCATAAGTTAAAACTGTTTTGAACACTGTCTTGTATACAGCTAATTTAGTGTTCTGAGTAATTTCTCTCTTATTCCATATGAATTTATTCAATTAACTTCCTACCATACCAACTTTGTTGATTCTGTTTTCTATTTCCATTGAAATAGACAAAAACCACCATATTTAATTTACCATCTTCACTAAAAATCGTGATTAAGTAGCTGAAATGCTTTACTTGGTCCACAAGTTCTCTGTTCACAACGCAGTTCAACGATTCTGCCTATTTTCATTGTCTTTGTCTTTTTATTGCTGACCTTCATACCATATCTATTACAACAGTTATTCAATTTAGTCAGCTAATCTTGCAGACTTGTAGTGGATTTATTTAGAAGTATAAAATCATCTGCATAAAACAAAGAGCCTACATTAACATCTCCAATTATCAGGTTTAATACCATTTTCCTTCATAATATGATCCACATAGATAATGAATAACAGAGGGGATAATGTACATCCTTGTCTCACACCAGATTTAACATTAAACCATCTTCCTGTACTTCCTTCAATCCTTACTGCTGATTTACAACCCAAATAAAGACTAAGTAATGCTTGATATAATGCCCCATTGACACATAACTGTAGCGTATTGAATAACTTCTCTCTTGGCACCTTGTCATATGCCTTTTCCAGATCGACAAAACTTAAATACAGATCTTTGTTATATTCCCATGCTTTCTCAACTATATGTCGTAAAGTGAAGATCTGATCCTGATAGCCTCTATTTGGCCTGAATCCAGCTTGTTCTTCACCAAGCATTTCTTCCACAATTCTTCTCAACCATTTTTCAAGTATACTAGCATAAATCTTGCCAGGAACACTCAGTAAGGAAATACCTCTGTAATTCTTACATTCAGGTTTATTTCCCTTTTAATATATGGGTACTATGAGAGCTCTACTCCAATCTATACAGAGGGAATTCGTCCCTCTGTCCACGCCTTCTGAACTATGCAGTGCAGCAACTGTAAGACTTTTATACCACCATACTTATGTATTTCTGATTGAATATCATCTACTCCTGCTGCCTTTCCACATTTCAAGCCTTTGATGGCTAATTCTACTTCAAGTATGGATATGTATTCCTGACTGTATGCCTGTTGAGTGTTTTTTACCACTGTGCTATGACTGCTTATTTCATTTAGCAATGTTTCGAAGTAATTACTCCATACAGTCAAGGATATCTTTTTCTCCTGTTTTCATGTCACCTTTATCATCTCTAATTCCTTTTACAGCACTCTTTCTTCCATTTCTGAGCTTCTTCAACAACCTCTAGAATATTTTGCTACCTTCTTGATATTTATTTTCTATATTCTTACCAGTCTTCCCATGATACTTGTTTAGCTAGTTTTACACAGTGTTTAGCTTTCTTACATTTGTCTCTGTATTCTCTAAGAGCAGAAGCTGACTTATTTGCAGGAACTTTTGATATGCTTTCTTCTTTTCCTTCACTGCCTCTTTAACTTCCTGTGTCCACCATGGAGTTCTAATTTTTCTATCCTTGCAGACAACTTCATCACATGCCTCTCTGGCTGAATCAATCAGGGTTTTCTTCAAGGTTTGCCACTGAATCTCCAAGGTTTGGTTCCTGTTCTCAAACTCTTTCATTTTTTCTTCAATAATCTTTGTGTATTTTAGTCTAAGCTCACATCTGAGAGCTGCTCAACTTTTATTCGCTTTAAAACTTTCTTACATGTCATTCTTTTCAATATGAAATTCAATTTTATCCTGCTTAAGACTAAATAGTGATCACTTCCATTTTCAAATCCTCTGTACACTCTGGTGTCCTGAACCAGGGAGAAAACATCACTATCAACAATAACATAGTCAATGAGACTTTTATTATTCCTTGCCTCTTCACTCCATGTGAATTTGTGCACATTTTTATGTTGGAACATAGTGTTAGTAATAACTAGTCCATGTCCTGAGCAGAAATCCAACAGATATTTGCCATTACTATTAGCTTTGCTCTTTTCTCCAAATTTTCCCAAAATATTTTTGTATGTCTCACAATCATTTCCTACTCTGCTATTTAGATCCCCAACTTTTCCTTTTTCATTATGTCAGTAGCTTTCTCTAAAGGCTCAAAAAATTCTTCAACTTCTACCTTAGTAGAACCTTCTGTGGGACCATAGGCACAAATAAGTCTCATTGTCCAGTTCCCATTCTGATATTTGTCCATATCACTCTACTTGAGACTGCTTGCCATTCAAGAAGATTAGCCTCATATTTAGTGTTGAATACTATGGCCACTCCTTCTTTTCTTTGATTGGCATTGTCTGAATATAACATTTTGTATGTATTGCTTAGAAAGGTCTCACCAGTTTTGGTCTTTTTTTGTTTCAGTCACCCCTATTATATCGATCTGGTACTTATCTAATTTCTCAGCTAGCTCCAGTTCTTTGCCATTCAGGCTTCTTATGTTGATAGTACTGATCTTCAACTCTGGTGATATTGAGTTGGGTGTGTTTTAGGGTTTATTCCAGTAGCTGACTTTTCGCTGTTCGTCCTGGTGGCGAAAACAACGGGGGCCTTGTTTAACCGGGTGACGCCCCAGCAGGCATGAAATTTTGTCATGTTGTACCATCATTTTGTATTTTGGTTTAAGCCAATAAGAATACAATTTGGTCGGCTAAATCCCAAATTGCCATTAACAAGGGTTTTGATAATGCCATACTGCTGAGAGGGGGAGGGATGATGTTTATTCCATTAAACCTTATGAGTTGAAACCAGCAAGTAAATCTACATAGTCGAACCAAAATCCTGCTATAGAGAGGGTCACAGTCTGACGCTCATTTTCCCTTGCAATATAAAGTTCAATGGCCTGATGTGGCTAAGTAACTTGGCGTCTTTGAAACTTGATTAATGCTCTAACAGGGTGGTTAGTCCTAACTGCATAGCATATTATGGCTGTCAATTGTGCATGTTCTTCTGGTGTTTGCCTTTTTTTTTTTTTAATGAAAAACTAGCAAGTACCAGGGGAAGTGGTAAAGGATAAACCCTGTCACTTCCATATAAGACCACTCAACTCACCTACAAATGAAAATACCTAATAAAGATTTTTTGCATCCTAGATGGGATATGAATTCAGGTCTTTCCTACCAAAGTGCATCATTGAAATTGACTAAGATACACAGGCTTTTGGTCTCACATCAGATAATGAAATTTATCTCTCATTTAAAGACATAAACATCCATATGTAGGGAACACCAAGTTGGTTGGTCTGAGAGTTGATATGCTCACCCTCATCAAAGAAACTGGCATAACAAAGTTACATGCATCATGGTATAAATGAATTAGATAATTGTAGTTTATACCATTGCATCCTAGATGGACATAGTCTCCTGGTAGGCCAATTATAATAATAATAAATATATCAACGGTTGAAAAACAAAGATATTATTTTGAAAAATTATTAAATGAGATAAACAGTAATAGGAGTGTGGTATAAAATATTCAAGATTATGCAATTGGGAGTACATATCATATATTCTTGATAAAAGGTTATATTGCAAAATTCAGAAGGCCTGATCAGGTTGACTTCTTGATGATGAGTAGAGCTATCATTGTATCATCTGTAAAAAGGGAAATAAAATTGAATAAGAGAATTACAGAGACCTTTCATTACTGAGTTTGGTAAAACTTACATAAGCATACATGAGAAGAGGGTAAGAAAATTTGTGAAGGAGAAACTTGAAGAAGAATATGCTGGATTCAAAAAGGTGTTGCCAGATTTTTACTTTAACATTAATAGTCTAGAAGTCATAAAAATATAACAGGAATTTAAATTCTGTAGATCTAAAAAAAAGCATATGACAATGTCAAACAGAGAAAAACTGTTAAAAATGCTACAGTGTATGAAGTAAACTGAGATATTAGAGAGCAATACATATTTAAATTGCAAGTCAGCAGTAAGTATAGAAAGAGGTACAAGAAGATGGTTAGATAAAAAATCTTTATATTATTTTATATCGAACTTTATATGGTGTTATATGCCTAAATGAATTGAGTACAAGTATGTAAATTGTTCTTTAGGTTTAACTAAAGAACAATTAAAATATTTTAGGTTTTGATAAAGATGGCATGGCCATATAAATTTATTCAAATGGCAGGGTGCCATTTGAATAAATTTATATGGAATAAGTGAGAAATTAACCAAACATTAAATTAACGACGTACAATACAGTGTTTAAACCAATTTTATTTACAAATCTGAAGCTCGATAGATATAAAAACAATCAATCAAAGACTAGATGACATATACAAGAGTTGTGAAAAAATTAGAGAAGTTTTCATATGGCATCAATGTCGGAATCATTAAAAATGAAGGTATTAGGAAGTAACTTATAACTGTTATCTTTCAGGAACGTGTCTGCAAAACTAATATCAGGTAATTATTTAAACAGAACAATACGGGAAAGGTTAGCAGAAAACAGCTGTTGATGCCCAGGAAAAGACTCAGAGGAAGATCAAGTTCTAGGTGGATTGATGCAGTTATTATTGTCTTGAAAGAGCATATATGAAAAAAAAAAAAATCTGAAAACACACCCCAACTCAACATCACCTGAGTTAAAGATAGGTACTATCAAAATAAGAAGCCTGAATGGCAAAGAAATGGAGCTAACTGAGGAATTAGATAAGTACCAGATCGACATAATAGGGGTGACTGAAACAAAAAAGACAAAAACTGGCGAGATCTTTCTGAGCAATAAATACAAAATGTTATATTCAGGCAATGACAATCAAGGAAAAGGAGTAGCAGCCATAGTATTCAACACAAAATACGAGGCTAATCTACTTGAATGGCAGGCGGTCTCAAGTAGACTAATGTGGGCAAATATGAGAATGGGGAACTGGACAATGAGACTTATTTGTGGCTATGATCCCACAGAAGGTTCTACTAAGGTAGAAGTGGAGGAATTTTTTGACGCTTTAGAAAAAGCAACTGACATAATGAAAAAGGAAAAGTTGGTCCTTGTTGGGGATCTAAATAGCAGAGTAGGAAGTGATTGTCAGACATACAAAAATATTTTGGGAAAATTTAGAGAAAAGAGCAAAGCTAATAATAATGGCAAATACTTGTTCGATTTCTTCTCAGACATGGACTGGTTATTAATAACACCATGTTCCAACATAAAAATGTGCACAAACTCACATGGAGAGAACAGGCAAGAAATAAGAAAAGTCTCATTGACCATGTTATTGTTGATAGTGATGTTTTCTCCCTGGTTCAGGACACCAGAGTGTACAGAGAATTTGAAATTGGAAGTGATCACTATTTAGTCTTGAGCAGGATAAAATTGAACTTCATATTGAAAAGAATAACATGCAAGAAAGTTTTAAAGCGAATAAAAGTTGAGCAGCTCTCAGATGTGAACTGTAGATGAAAATACACAAAGATTATTGAAGAAAAAATGAAAGAGTTTAAGAACAGGAACCAAACCTTGGAGATTCAGTGGCAATCCTTGAAGAAAACCCTGATTGATTCAGCTAGAGAGGCATGTGGTGAAGTTGTCTGCAAGGATAGAAAAATTAGAACTCCATGGTGGACACAGGAAGTTAAAGATGCAGTGAAGGAAAGGAAGAAAGCATATCAAAATTTCCTGGCAAATAAGTCAGCAAGTGCACAGAGACAAATGTAAGAAAGCTAAACACTGTGTAAAACTAGCTAAACAAAAGTCATGGGAGGACTTTGGCAAGAACATAGAAAATAAATATCAAGAAGGTGGCAAAATATTCTGGAGGTTGTTGAAGAAGCTCAGAAATGGAAGAAAGAGTGCTGTAAAAGGAATTAGAAATGATAAAGGTGACATGAAAACAGGAGAAAAAGATATCCTTGAAGTATGGAGTAATTACTTCGAAACATTGCTAAATGAAACAAGCAATGAGAGCACAGTTGTAAAAAACACTGACCAGGCATGCAGTCAGGAATACATATCCATACTTGAAGTAGAAAAAGCCATCAAAGGCTTGAAATGTGGAAAGGCAGGAGTAGATGATATTCGATCAGAAATCCATAAGTATGGTGGTATAAAAGTCTTACAGTGGCTGCATAGTTCAGAAAGCCTGGACAGAGGGACGAATTCCCGATGACTGGAGTAAAGCTCTCATAGTACCCATATATAAAAAGGGAAATAAAACTGAATGTGAGAATTAAAGAAGTATTTCCCTACTGAGTGTTCCTAGTAAGATATATGCAAGTATACTTGAGAAACAGTTGAGAAGAATTGTGGAAGAAAAGCTTGGTGAAGAACAAGCTGGATTCAGAACAAATAGAGACTGTCAGGATCAGATCTTCACTTTATGACAAATAATTGAGAAAGCATGGGAATATAACAAAGATCTGTATTTAAGTTTTGTCGATCTGGAAAAGGCACGTGACAAGGCGCCAAGAGAGAAGCTATTCAATACGCTATAGTTATATGGTGTCAATGGGGCATTATATCAAACAATACTTAGTCTTTATTTGTGTTGTAAATCAGCAGTTAGGATTGAAGGAAGTACAGGAAGTTGGTTTAATGTTAAATCTGGTGTGAGACAAGGATGTACATTATCCCCTCTGTTATCCATTATCTATATGGATCACATTATGAAGGAAAGTGGTATTAAACATGATATCAAAATTGGAGATGTTAATGTAGGCTCTTTGTTTTATGCAGATGATTTTATACTTCTAAATAAATCCACTACAAGTCTGCAAGATTAGCTGACTAAATTGAATAACTGTTGTAATAGATATGGTATGAAGGTCAGCAATAAAAAGACAAAGACAATGAAAATAGGTAGAATCGTTGAAAACGTCAGCTGTGTTGTGAACGGAGAACCTGTGGAACAAGTAAAACATTTCAGCTACTTAGGCACGATTTTTAGTGAAGATGGTAAATTGAATATAGAAATAGACAACAGAATCAACAAAGTTGGTATGGTAGGAAGTCAGTTGAATAAATTCATATGGAATAAGAGAGAAATTAGTCAGAACACTAAATTAGCTGTATACAAGACAGTGTTCAAACCAGTTTTAACTTATGGATCTGAGAGGTGGGTCAGAAGTAAAACACTTGACCAAAGACTAGAGACCGCAGATATGAGAGTCCTGAGAAAGATTAGAGGCATGAACAGATGACATCAATGGCAATATCATATTAAAAACGAGGATATTAGGAAAGAACTTGACATTGTCAGCATCCAGGAATGCGTTAGCAGAGCTAATCTCAGGTGGTATGGTCACTTAAACAGAATGGACAAGGAAAGACTAGCAAAACAAGTGTTCCTTTCCAGGTTGGCAAGAAAACAACCCAGAGGAAGACAAAGATATAGGTGGATTGATATGGTACAAAGTGCCTTAGACGACAGAAATATAAGATCTGATAATGTTGGAGTCTTGACAAGTAACAGACTGATTTGGAGGAAAATTGTAGATAGGAAATTAGTAATGATGAAATTTTTCATGTAGTACTATCATATCTTGTACACCCTTTGAGGGTACATGGCAGGAATTTGATGATGAAAGAGTATAAGCTTGACATTTGATGATGAAAGAGTATAAGCTTGACATTTGATGATGATTGACACACACGCACACAAACTAATAACAGACTGATCTGGAGGAAAATAATAATTGATTTGAGATAAACTTAATCACAGTATTGTACTATCATTGTATCCTATATACTTATTGATGGCATATAAGAAGAATTTCATAATATGTTCATGAGATGATAATGATATCATCTTCCCCTTAGTGTACAGCCTTGAACGTTTTGGATGGCCAAGTAACTTAGCTTAATAATAACTCAGTGAATATACATGACAATAATGCTGTAATAAGACAGTTAATTATATCTATATAGTCTGCATATTATGCAACAATAGTACAGCAATCCCTCGATTAATTCGCCTAATGCGTTCTTTAAAACAATCAAAAACGCACTAATCGAATATAATATCCTATGGGAAAATGAGAATTCGTTCCTCAGATTTCTTTTTTGACCCTAAGTTTTTTTATAAAAGAATTAAGGTATGTCTCAGGGCCTAGTTAAAGGAAAACATGAAGCTGAAAGACAATAAAACATATTCAGAATATAAATTTATTATTCTGTTTCTTAACAAAGAATTGAGCTAACGTAGCTTGGCGGGCATTCTGTTTCATTTTTTAATACAACTGACGGTATGGCCCTATTGCCTCTTCTACAAATTTTACTGGTTCTCTCTTCACCAGGATCAGTCTCTAAGCATTGCTGCTTAAAACTTCGATTGTACGAAAACTATTTTCAAATTGTTTCTGTGAAACCCCTTTGGGCTTGTCAGTGATTTGTCAGTATTCTTCAGGATCATCTCGCTGTGCATCTAAATTTAGCAGGTCGGAATCACTCAACTTCTCAGAATGAGATTTAATTAACTTAGATTCATTTGAAAAGCCTCTAAAATCATTTCCACAATGTGGAAGAATGTGCTTCCAAATGGCTCGCATATTGCTGGCAGTAATTTCATTCGACTTTGCGACTTAATAACCAGGCTGAGATTTCTCTCATTTGGCTAGAAAAGTTTTGGAAGCCATTCGTTTCCAAAAAAAGGGTGGTTTCATTGCCATTAAATATTTCTTGATCACAATAGTCCCCTTCTTACACAATTTTCTTAAAAATCTCTGGATATCTCCTTATCAGCTCTTGCAGCTTCGCCTGTGATTAGAATATTATGTAGGCTGTTTATCTTTTTGATATGCTCAAATCACCCAGCACTAACGTGGAATTCTTCTTCTTTTCCACCATTGATAGCCCTTTCTTTCCAGAGAAGAAAAAGAACAAAGAGACAATGCTTTTGATTTAATAAGGCCAGTGTTTAGTGGGATCTGTTTTTGGTTACAATCTTCGATCCATGTAAAAAGAAGTCTCTCTAATTCAATCATTATAATACTTTGATTTTCAGTGCATGCATGATGAACTTGAAACAGCCTTACCTTTCTCTTTGTATTCAGCAGTTGATTCACCCATTTTTGTGTTCTTGTCCTATCTTTGCTCTGGACTCGCCTTGTTCATTTTTCTTTATTATTCCAAGTTTTTCTTCCAAACAGATTACTTTTCGAATCATTTTCACACTTCTATTTTTTGCTCACTTTTACTCATGATTAAAGGTTAAAAAAAATAATTTAAAATAAAAAAAGTAAGTAAAACAATTGCATGAGATATGATCAGTGAAATGCTATGTAAAGCAGACGACATAAATTTTGGCGGTAAATTTGGAACATAGTGTAGTATGCCATTAAAAAATAACTTTGTAAAATGTTTCAAATCGGTAACTAAATTCTTTCATCCTGGTGAGTGATTTTTTAAAATAGTTAGCCATGAAAAATGTATAGATCAAAAATTTTTAAAATCTGTAACATTTATTTTTAAGATGTATATAGGCGCACTAATCAAATTTGGGTATCGAAAAAAAAATGACGCACTAATCGAAAATGTACTAATCGGGGGCACATTAACTGAGGGATTGCTGTATATAGACCATTTCTTTTTCATACTTTCAGACATCAACCTACTTGTTCCACATGACCCCCATATTCTGTAGACATCTAGGTACAGGTAACTCATTACATGTGATTTTGTTATCTGCACATACACCAGTTTGATTATTATGATACATAAGGACTATTGTTGTTTCCTATCCAATGTGTGGATAGGAAACCAAGGATTCACCTTGTTTCCTACTCGTGTACACTGTGTTCAGTGGTTCAATGTCCATTTTGAGGTTTCTCAATTGCTTTATTGGTCTATGTGGTATTTGGGGGTCATGTGGAACAAGTAGGTTGATGTCTGAAAGTATGAAAAAGAAATGGTCTATATAGAGAAATTCTGTACTCAAAAGTACAGAATTTCTGCACTTTTGAGTAAGATGTCTGGCAACAGAAAAACAAAGTAAACTAAGAGTGAAAAGAAGAATATGAATAAAGACCAAGTGAAGAAAAGGCCTAGGAAATCCCATTCTTCACAGATGAAGTTGTAAGTTCTGAATCCGTTTGATAGAGGCGAATGCAGCACACTGACTTTTAAAAGGAGCACAGGACTGATAAAATATAACAGGAATTTAAATTCTGTTGATCTGAAAAGAAGCATATGACAAGGTCAGACAGAGAAAAACTGTTCTCATATGCCATCAAGATGTATATAGGATACAATGATAGTACAATGTTATTAAGTTTACCTCAAATCAACTATTTTCCTCCAGTTCAGTCTGTTATTAGTTTGTGTGTGTGTGTCGATCATCAAGGCTCATGCTCTTTCAAGACAATAATAACTGCATTAATCCACCTAGATCTTGTTCTTCCTCTGAGCCTTTTCCTGGGCATCAACAGCTGTTCTGCTAACCTTTCCTGTATTGGTTAGCAGAACATTTCCTGTACCTGAGATTAATTCTGCACACGTTCCTACGGTAATAATGGTTGAAATAATTTGCCAGAATACTCAATCATCTATGAATCTCAGCATGACCAGAGTAATGCAATCTTGAGTCATGCAATTGAGAAAATGGATAGGATGTTGATGTAGCATCAGAACACATCTTTGTCTGGGCCATCATATGAGAGAAGGTGAAAGATTTATGTGAAGATCTGAAGATGAAAAGTAATCGACACCTTTTGCTGCAAGATGTGGATGGTATGAATGCTATAAGAGTTGCTATGCATTTTACAATCTCAACATGACTAGTGAGTCTGCAGCTGCAGATCACGTTGCCATTGAAGAATTTAATGAATTTCTCTTCGAAGCAAAAATGTCAGAGGAGGAAGTTACGATCAGAAGCTGAAAACTGCAAGTCGGGCATCAACTGAGAAATTCTTGAAAAAGTAGCCTTTAGACTCCTAGGAGTTTTCAACTTCAGCATGCCAGCTAAAGAATACGTGATTAATTATTATTATTATTATTACATAATGCCTCCAGGGAATCCAAAGACTCATCGAAGGAGGGTACCTACTTTACAACTCTCCATCTCCACCAATCGCAACTATCTTCATCATCTACATCAATGCCATCTACCGCCGACCCCCACCACCACTATTTTCACAGACAAACATCCATGCCTACGGCGGGATTCGACCCCACAGCCTTTTGGCTGGAGAGTGGATACACTAACCACTCGGCCATTAAAAAGATTATGATGTATTAATCATGAAAATAGAGAACTATTTTAATAGTTATATGTTTTATACATACTGAATATTTTATTTACTACTCTTGTGCCTTAATATGTATGAAAAAGAGGTGCGTTTTTGATTAAATTAATCTTTAAAGATTGGAACCTCACTTGGAAACACAACTTCTATCATCCCATGTTATAAGCCTCCTGTTTTATGCATTTTCAATATATGCAGCGATTCTTGAGGATGCAACCCATGCATGTATTTATTAAATATATAGTAATGCTTAGTAAATCTAAGTAGTGATGAATTTCTTCATAATTTGCAACGATACTTTTAAATGTTTTGATGTGCAGGATGATGGAGATACTTTGTTATTTTTTTTTTCAATACAAAGAACTGCTCTTTAAGTGATGTATTCATACTGTTAGAAGATTTGTGTCTCTTGAAATAGTTGCATCTGTTAAGACTAGCATCATTATGGCATTGGACTTCTCCAAAATGCCATGTAAACAGCATTTTGGAGAAGATGGGAAAAAAGGTTGTTGCCCTTCTTATGTACTAAGGTAAATTAAATTTTCCAGCTTAGGCCACTCTGGAAGGGAAAGGAAGGAACTATAGCATTGACAATAAAAATAATGAGTGACCATCAATGAATCCTTTAAGATATTTGTGAATTAAGTTAAAAAGTAAATCATTCAAAAGTGAGATCTTACTTTAAAAAGATTTAAAAACTGCATCCCCCCCCAAAAAAAAATTGCATTTAGTATAACAATCTGAATCATGCTTGATTATACAATGAATGTAATTCATCTCCTGAATTTTAAAAAGGACTTCCAGAGTTTTTATTACTGCTTTTACTTACTGCTTCAATTTCTTCTTCCTCTTCATCTATAGTTGAAACTGTCACTGAACTAAACTTGCCCATGTTCTTTGTGTGCTTGGTTACCATGATCTGTTATGGGGAGAGAAAAACAAAAATCAAATGCAAACTACTACTAGATATAATACAGAGTAATCAACTAATGAAATTTGCAAAATAATAAAAAAAAAAGTTGGTAGCATTTCATTTGAATAATTGTTATCAAGTTTGTAATGACTTTTGTTATTACTGTAGTTCCTGAACTCTGTGATCATTTTAACTCAGATAATTTTTAGTAATGACATGTCCTGTTCATGTTTATTGTTATTATTATTGTATGGGCATCTCCATGGAGTCCGAAGACTCATCACGGGAGACCCAATTTATCCACATAAACTATCATACCTCTACTTGACCCATTAACAGACAAAGTGCTACTAGTTGATTCTGGCATTCCATTCATTCACAACTCTCCAAGTGAAAAATTTTGTACTCACACTCCAACTAACCACACTTTTACTCAATTTCCAGGAATGATCTCTTTCTTTTTCTGCTCCTTCTAGATAAGTACTGAAACAAATCCCATGTATCAATCCTATAAAATCTTTTAAGTAACTTAAATGTTTCCTTCAGAATCCTCCTAAATGATTACTCATTTAGTACCCATCAGGGTAATTTGCCAATGCACTCCGTCATCCATAGCAACTTGAACCAGCAGATCTGTAACAACACTGTACCATGTATTTCATCCCATTGCATGTAATGAAAAATGGGTGCAGTAATGGAAACTTGCTGACCTTCAGCAAGTTTCCATTACTGCACCCATTTTCCCATTACTGCACGCATTACAGGAGTTGTCCTTTTATAATCAGTTATATGTTTGGCTTCTTTCTAATGTGCCATGTGTGTGTACATGCACTTATATTTTTTTGTGCCTATGAAGACTAAGGAATTCCATGATGAAATATGGGCTTAGTATTATCTGATTAGTTATAGTAATTTATTAGTTAATTATTATCTTTCAGCATGTGTTTTTGCCATTAAACATCAACATGACTGATAATATAGTACACCCACAGATTCGAGACCCTTCGACACTTCTGCGCATGTCATCAGGAGGAGAATCCATTCCGATAATAGGGTAATCAGTCCGTATTGTGAAATGAGTTGTTTATTATTACACGTCGGAAAATTAACTTCTCTTTTATGATCATTGTAGTTAACTATGTTGCTTGTATAACAGCTGGAAAATTTTACCTATAAAGCATGTGATTTCACGTGTTGGCGACCAATTCGTACGTCCTTCATTTCTTTCTCCCCTTCAGCATGAATCGACTATTCTTGGCAAGTTGCCAAGCAGAGATCTACAAACTGTGGGTGTACTATAACAATAATAATTATTTTTATATGGCATCTCCATGGACTCCAGAAATTCATCATGGGAGATCAACACTAACATTTAATACACACAAAACCTATCTTCATAACTTCTCCATTAACTCATTCACTGTCAGGGCACTCAAATAATTCTGGCAATCCATTGCACTCATTCATTACTCTCCACACAAAAAAAAAATCTATTCTGCACATCCTTACTAACCAATTATATATTTGGTTTAATCCTTTATCCTTTGTTTGCTTACACAGAAGTGTAGGCAAACAAAGTTTGCATGAAGTATTTTCAGGACTGGAGCAACTCGTGGCAAAGGTGATATAAGTTCTCATCACTTGCCTTAGTATCCCATAATGCAAAGCACATCTCCTTGCAGACATGTATAATGCTATGCATTAAGGGAAGGGTCACTACCCAGACCGGTTTCAACCTTTATTGAGGTCTCATCAGTGGGAGCCAGACCCAGAGGTGGTAATACTAAGGTGGAAGTAATGGAGAAGTCATATTTCCATATGCCTTCAACTTATCTCTAATCCAGAGAATTTTAATAAGAAAATCAAGACTGCACCTCTGAAGTTCCCCTTAAGACACAAGAAAGCATTAATACCCTAGTTGAACAAAGAACTTATTCATATCTTAACTTAGGCACGGTTTGCAGTCATGGCCTAAATTTCTATATTGGACTCAAATAACTAATAACTACCGGGTTTCCCACCCTACAGATCCAAATTAGTTTTATTTGGCATCAGTGCATTGCAAAAAGATTAAACTGAAACAGAATCATTATGTACTAATAAACAATCAAAATTTAATTACTGGTCAGATAGTTATATACAATACATGAAATTAATACTTCATTCACTTTAGAATTTCTAGGTCTTGAATATATTCTCAGGTATGATCCTTAATACTCTCTCAAGCCCTCTCAAATAAATCTCAATTGGTACATTTCATATTACAAATTTTTCACAAAGACTTTTCACATATGACAAGTAAATACTTTAGGTGCAAATAATAATCATAATTAGCCTTTATACATCATGCACCATGCATACATCATATATCTCTCTTAGATTCTCTCTCTCTAACTTAAGAACTTAGTTATGAGACTGGTGATCACATTAGCATAATTTCATCCTTTCTAGGTTAAACATTCCTATTATTTACAAAAAGCATTTAGATTAGCACATACAATTATTAAAAGAGAATTCAATTAGCCCAATTACTTCCTAGGGAATTCAACTACACTCATGTTTAGCTTATCAATCATATATACTGATCTACAAGTAATTCATGCATGTCAAAACTCTATTTTTTCTATACCAAACAGTTCAACAGTTCTTTAGGGGAATTGTCTTAATTAGCACACATAAAAGAAATGAACATAATTGACTCACGTGGGTCTTTGACTAACTCTATTTTTTCTATACCAAACAGTTCAACAGTTCTTTAAGGGAACTGTCTTAATTCGCACACATAATAGAAATGAACATACTGAGTGGATGTTTGACTATCTTGCACACATCTTCCCTCCTTGTTCCGTTTATTTTCTACCGATACATCAGGGGTCTCTTCTCCGTTCCATGTTTTCTTCTTTTCCTTGATGGGAGCCTCATGGCACTGTCGAGGGATCGCGTCGGCCAACGGGATACTGGAAAGGTTGTTTCCGGCGTCAGGAACTGACCGGCGAGGAGCTGTGTAGGTCGGTGGGCATGCACGTACTCAAACAGAGCAGCTAGGCTTGGACCAATACGACAAGATTTCTCCTTAGACTGTAACCTCCAGTTTATCCTTGGCTTCGGACTGGAAACTCCCTTCACGGACGGACTCCCATCTCTCTCCCCTCCAGAACTGATCGCCACCTCTTGTGGACAGATCATGCAAGATGAAAACAGGAAGCCTCCCTCAACAAAATTCCGAACCTTATATATCTGATTACCCCTGCACTTTTCTTTAAGGTCATGGGACCCCAAATGTCCCCGTGCATGTCTTGCGCATAGTTATGAGAAGCCCAGACAACAGTACATGTTTGGTAGTTCTCAAACTTTCGCCGACAAATCTTATTCTTCCCCTTTTGCGTCCTTAATCCGGCTATGGCCTACGGGACTTTCTGTTTGATGCCAGCCACACCTTTTGAATGCTGACCTTGAAGGTCACCTGCTACAGGACTTGTAAACACTTTTCAAAGGAAACTGTCGACTTATAGACATTACCCTTGGTTTCAAACATCCTACTTCTGTTTTTAAAACAATGAGTGAATCAATTCCTTTTGAGCTTATTTTGGTGTTTATACAAAACTTAAACAACTTAAATATAGGAAGAATAGATATATTTTATACAAGGTATTTAAGGTATGTTCCTACAGTAAAAATCGATGTATTAGAGGTATTATTAGTTTTTGTAACATCAAGTTTTTACAACCCTTCCCTTAATGCAGTATTATACATGCCTGCAAGGAGATGTGCTTTGCATTATGGGATACCCCAGTCCTGAAAATACTTTAGGTGCAAACTTTGTTTGATTGCACTTGGATAAAGGATTAAACCAAATATATAATTGGTAGCATAGCCAAGTGAAAAAAACTTCCATCAACTTACTAACCACACTTTACAACTTCCGCATATGCTCTATTTGTCATATACTGAAAAATTTCCTTTATGTTAATTTTATAAAAATCCCTTTGATATCTTAAAGTTTCTATCATGTCCTCTCTTTTTCTGTCTATCAACTAAACTTTGTACCCACACATCTTCAACCTATCCTTATAGGTACATTCCACAGATCTGTCACCAGCTTGGTCACTCATCTCTACCATCTCCTGATCACCAAGAAAAAACCGAGATGACCAAATTTGTGTACAGTAGTCAAGATGCAGCTGAATCATAGCCTTATAAAGAGAGATAATAATTTCCCTCTTTGCTTCTTAGCATTTTTGAACATCCAATCCTTTGAGCTATTTTACTAACTTTTGCAATATACCCTCTGAACTTTAACTTCACCATGATCCCCAAGTCATCAATTTCCTACAATTCAGTACCACCAATGTGATACCCCGTATGAAATGTTTTCAACTCAAAGTGCATAACCTTACATTTTGCAACATTAAATAACAATCATTATCCTTTGATCACAATGCTAATTTATTTAAATCATCCTGCAGGATATCTACATCACCTTTATCAACTACTGCTCCCCCCCCCCCACAGTTTTACATAATCAGCAAACAACTGAATATCCCTTCTTAAATCATTCCCTATATCATTAATGTACAAATTAAAGAGTAGTGGTCCTAGTACTGAGCCCTGGGGCACTCCACTAGTTATCCTCAATTGCCTTGATTCCATTCCGTGACACGCTGCCCTCTGATGCCTATCAGTCCCCCCAACCATGCCAACCAGCCTCATATCCATTCCCATTTGCTCCAACTCATGCAATAGTTTTCCATGCAGCATTCTATCAAATGCCTTGCACAGTCCAGCAAGTATCATGGTGTTCTCTAAATTTAGTTTTCTAAATTCTTGCATATTTTTGTAGTTTTTGTCTTTTTATTGTAAAGTGTCATGCCAAATTTGTTGCAGTGGAAGGGATGAAACATTTATGAACAGCTCCCACAGAGGGAAAACCTTGACTCCAGTCTGAGCATGATTTGACAATGGCATCTAAACTACAGTAAGCAATAGCAAGGTTATTCAGCAACTAGTTTGGGAATTCTCCTGACATGTTACCAACAGGTTTGGTCTAACATTCAATCTGTCAGCCAGCTCAGCTTGTGAAATCACATTATAGCAGCACCTTTAAATGGAGGAAGGTGCTGGCTCTACTTAATTATTGAGTATTTCCAACAAGGCCATCACCCTTAATGCATGTATGAAGGAAGGAAGGTAGACAGAAACTGGACCCTTGCTCTGGAGAAAAAACATGGGAATAGCCACTTCATGCCTCCAAAAAAGCAAGGCAATGGTGTTTCACAAGGTGATGAAAGTCAAGACTACCCTATACATTTATAGAGTAATCTTGAGTGCAGTTTCAAGCCAAATTTCTTTTTTCTTTAGGTTACATTATTTTTCATAAAACAAATCAAATGTTTCAAAAAGTAAATGTTAATACTTCTGGATTTTCATTTTTGTAATTTTATATCCTTTTGGTTTTCTTCTTTCCTCTGTTTCTCCTATTACTTTTAAATTTGTTCCTTTTCTCATGTGCTATTATCTGTGTTCTTTTGTATCCTGTGTTTCAATTCCTCTGTGTTCTGTCTTCAATATGGTTTCTGCTAACTCCTCTGTTTACTGCTCTCAGCATACAATTTCTATTCAAATTTTACACTTTACAGTTGCCACCTCTTCAATGGAAGACTACAATATCTCCAACCTTGCCTACTAAGTTAAAAATATTAATGTGTATGCTTCAAGCAATCACGAAGATAAACATGTAGTTTTTTCTTGTTAATTCTTTTCAGTCAAGAAGAGTTGTCTAAATAAATTATTGAATACTCAACAATTAATAAATAAATAATAATTGAACATTAAAAGGAAAATTAATTTTTAAAAATTTGCTGTGTTGATTTTTTTTTATTCATTTGCAATGAATAACAGCACTCTTAGTTCTGTCATCACAATTTCATATCTTCATGTGGGACATATAGAAAGCATTTTCTCTATACACTGCTACTTCGACTTACGAACTTAATTCATTCCTGACTATGGTTCATATCTCGAAACCCAATTTTCCATTATATCTTATGGGAAATCAATTAATCCATTCCCAGATTCAAAAATTTTTAAAAAAAATTCAAAAAAAAAAAAAATTATTCGGAACTAAATGAAGAAAATGCAAAGAAATGGAGGAGGAGCATTTTTACACTATAAATATAATAGTATGCCATTACATATTAATTTTTATTTATGAAATCTTTTTTTACATGATTAGTATGAAAATCATCTTCCATTAAACTGTAAAAAAAAATCATCAATTTTCTTGTGGCTGGTTTTGTGGTTCAGGAGTTTTCAATTTGTTGTCATCCGCTGCTTCTTTTTGTCTCTTAGGTGAGGGAGGTTTAAAAAACCTATCCAACATTGACCGAATCTGTCATTTCCTTAACACCCTTCTAAAGTAATTAATGACACTGTCATTGAAGATACTGGTGGATCTAGAAACAACACCTTGATTCGGATGCCACTTGTTAACCAATTCTTGCAATTCACCCCAGTGCTGCAAGATTTTTTTACGACACTTGTTGGAATTACTCCCTTTTTGTTGCTGTCTTCTTCATCTTCTGAAAACATTTGCTTTTCCTCCTCATCCCTTTCTTTTTCCTGCTCTTTTCTTAACTCCTGCAGCTCTTCAGTGGTCAGCTCAATGTTGCGCTCCTCTACATCTGCTTCATCAACTTCCAAATGCATGGTCTTGCCCAGGAGAGACAACTGTATCTACAATGTCAATTTCACTTTCAGGTCATTCGAATACAGTTCCTTGGACACAGTCGGGCCATAACTTTTTCCAGGCTGATTTTAGAGTTTTCACAGAAACATCTTCCCATGCCTGACTAATAAGATGCAAACAATGAAGAATATTGAAGTGATTCTTCCAAAATTCCCCGAGGGTTAACTCTGTGTCGGTGATAACTTCAAAACATCTTTGAAAAAGAGCTTTGGTATAAGGCTTTTTGAAGTTGGAAATAACATATTGATCCATTGGTTGCAGAAGTGGTGTGGTATTAGGAGGCAAGAACTTAATTTTGATGAAATTAAACTCTTCATCCAAATCTTCTTCCAACGGTGGTGGATGTGCTGGAGCATTGTTCATTATAAGAACTTTCTCAGTTAGATCCGTTTCTTGTAGATACCATTTCACTATGGGAGTAAAGACCTCTGTCATCCACTCACAGAAGAATTGCCTGGTTACCCAGGCTCTGCTGTTACCCTCCACATAATGCTGAGTTTGTGCCTGTTAACTTTCTGCTTTTTAAAGACTTTTTAAAGGATTTTCAGAGTGGTAAACCAATAGAGGTTTTATCTTCAGGTCACCACTGGCATTGGCACAAAAAAGCAAAGTTAGTCTGTCTTTCATTGGCTTGTGTCCTGGTAATGCCATTTCCTCCTTAGTGATGAATGTTCTCTTAGGCATTTTCTTCCAGAAAAGCCCAGTTTCATTGCAGTTGAAAACTTGTTGTTCTGGTCTGTAACCTTCTGACTCTATCAGTTTCTGAAATTCCTTCACAAACCTTTCAGCAGCTTCTTTGTCAGCACTAGCACCTTCTCCATGTCTAACAACACTATGGATACTGGTTCTATTCTTGAATTTCTCAAACCATCCTTTGCTAGCTTTAAACTCTTTGCCAATGTCTTTGCTACTGCTAGTGGATGGCAAGTTCTGCAAAAGATCTTTGTAAATAGTCTGAGCTTGTAAACAGATCATGTTTTGAGATACACTATCTCCTTTCAGTTGCATGTCATTAATCCAGATGAGTAGTAAAGTTTCCATTTCTTCCATAACTTTATTTCTTCAAGATGACACGATAGATACTACTTTGGTCACATCTAGTTCCTTATAAAAATCTACTTTCTTCACAATTAGCTATGGTGGATTTGGACAAGTCATACTGCTTGCACAGATCACTTTGCCTGTCTCCTTTCTCATATTTTTCCACAATCTCTTTCTTAATTTCTATTATGATATATCACTAAATATTTTGCGATTTATTTGCAAATATAGAGAAAATGTTTTCTTTCTATATGTATTTCTTTGGCCCCATGTTGAAAATAATATGCTGATCAGTGAAATGACGCTTATCTGGTAGATTACTCAGAAAATAAACATGAAGCTACAACAAAACATGTCACTTATCAAAAGAAATACATACAGTATACATAATAAATACAAACATAAAAAAATCTTCATGAAGTGTAGTTTACACAAATACCGAAATAGATACACAAAAAAGCAAATACGTGCAGCGTTCGTCATATTTCAGAATAAATACGACATAGTAACAACAATCGTTACACTAGAGACGATTCAGTGCGAGCTCGGCTAAATGTGCATAAAAAAGTTAAAAAAAAACAGTGTAATGTAAAACAGGCTTTAATTCATTTGAAAAGAAAAGCATCACGGTTCGTATCTCGAGTCTAGGTTCGTATCTAGAGGTCAAAATGGGATATGAAAAACGTTCGTATGTCGAGAGCGGTTCATAAATCGAGGTACCACTGTATTTGCAAATATAT
Source organism: Typopeltis vanoorti (assembly GCF_054136105.1). Classification (NCBI taxonomy): domain Eukaryota; kingdom Metazoa; phylum Arthropoda; class Arachnida; order Uropygi; family Thelyphonidae; genus Typopeltis; species Typopeltis vanoorti. Next base: position 14,482,419 of record NC_143563.1, read on the forward strand.
CACAAAACCTGTTTTTTTATGATTTATTCCTAAAATAAACAAATTCTAAAACAAAATATCAGGATCTAAAGGAATGCATCACTATACTGGCACATGGGGTACAAAAACGAAAATATTTAGGAGCAGGCAACCAAATGACAGTAGTAATTAGAATACTGTGAAAAAGGAACTATACAACTTTTTTATGTAACTTGACGTCATACTGAACTAATTACTGTATTTGCCGGCATATAAGACGCACCCCCCCCCTTTTTAAACACATTTTTTAGGAAAAAAACTTTATCACTGAATATTATAATGAATTGACAGTATTTCAATTATAAAGTAATAAGTAGGTCTACTTTCAACAAATACCTAATCTGAATAGCAAAGAGTACCTGCCTTTTAATCTTCTTCGTCAAAACCCAGAAATTCATCTCCAGAGCTAAATAAGAGACATTTGAAACCTCTTCTAAATCAGACTTTGAGTCCTCATACAACAAATTGTCCTCTGTACCATCCAGTGCATTACTAATGCCACACTTCTTAAATGATTTAACCACTGTCTCAGTTTTCACAGCATCCCATGAAGTTTTGACCCACTCACAAACTTGCAAAATGCTAGGCCTCTTCCTTCTTCCTGATGGCATAACCTCAAAATCTGAAGACTGCATCTAGCTGTTCCACTTCTTCATAAATCTCTTAAATGGTTTATTAATACAGACATAAAGGTTGAAGCTAACTAGTTAGGCCTCCTGGAATTACAGCTAACTGAGTTTTCAATTCCATGAGTTTATTTTTAAAATCTTCTGTTCTGTGAGAACAAAACTGATCCCATACTAGCAGGGCAGGCTTCTTCAACAGGGCACCTAGACCAAATTTTATCTATCCATAACTTCATTCCTCCTTCATCCATCCATCCAGCCATTTACGTGAACATGTACAAACACTCCTTTAAGAAGTTTTTCTTTGGGTAGCATCTTCCTTTTAAAAATCAATAGTGGTGGTAATTTTGTCCCATCAGCACAGCAGGATAAAACAACCATGTAGTGAGTTTTTTCGTACCCCAAAGTTTTAACAGTAACACCTTTTGTGCCCTTGGAATCTACAGTTTTGTTTGAGGGCACATCAAAAGTCAGCGGAACCTCATCCACGTTTCCCATTTGCACAAGTTCAAAATTTTCTCGTTTCCTTGCGTTAATGACGAATCGATGAAATTCAATAATTTTTTCTTCATATTCAGCTGGCACCTTTTGTGATATAATTGTTTTAGTCTGCATACATAGCTGGTTTCTCTTCATAATCTTGAACACCATGATGTTGATCCAGTAAAGTTAGTGATCCCTCTGTTAGTGGCTATCACTTTCGCTTGATGAATAATCAATTTTATAGACACTGAAAGTCCCGCTTTTCTGTGGTCTAAAATCCAAGTATGCCTCAAGTTCTGGCCATTTTGCAGTTCCACCTCATAGGTTATGTTTACTGTGAGTTGCTTTTTTCAGATTCTCTTCCTGATTCTGCCAAGTTCTTATCATTTTCTCAGTTGGACGTGGCCCGAAATGCCTCTCTGCAACCCTGTTTCCATGTTCTTTAGCATACACAATCATACGTAGCTTGTATGCAATATTGTAGCACTGCCCACGTTTTTCAGCCATAATTTGCCAAGAAATTTAGAGAAAATTTAACAGCAGAAATTTATCACAACAACCGTGACACCATTCGCATCCACTGAACTCTACGTAACTGGAATGTTCTCCCACACTGCAAGGAAGCAAGAAAGAAATCGCGTAACTTGGAACAGAGAAAATTTCCAGAAATGAAAGTAATAAAAAACTGAGTATCGGCATATAAGACGCACCCTGTTTTTCAGACCTGTTTTCAAAGAAAAAAATTGTGTATTATACGCCGGAAAATATGGAACTTTGTTTATCCTGAGAAATGATTAAAAATACAAAATGAAGATTTTGTATGCTATTCTGACAGCTGTGGACTAGTCGGTCATTTTGTGTAAAACTTGTTTACATTACATTAGAGTAAAGAATGTAAGAAGTAGGAAATTTTTTTATTTTAGGCATAAATCATAAAAAAACAGGTTTTGTGATATATTTGCAAATATAGAGAAAGTGCTTTCTTTCTATATGTCCCATGTGAAGATATGAAATTGTGATGACAGGACTACGAGTGCTGTGCACTCCCAATGGGATATGAAAAGGTAGCATTATTTATGAGGTGCTTAAGGGTCAAAGCTGTATAACTGAGAGGAGACCTCCACATAGCCTTTAAAGGAATGCGGAGAACCGACCAGGGCTTCTGACCTAATGTCCAATCCTCACCTTCTCGTGGTGCACCCTGTTGGGTATCTACTTGGATACTGAATGAACAAGGATGGGCTGGCAATTTGGGATTTAGCCAACCAAATTGTATTCTTATTGGTTAAACCAAAATAAAAAATGATGGTACAACATGACAAAATTTCATGCCGGCTGGGGCATCACCCGGTTAAACAAGGCCCCCGTTGTTTTTGCCAGGGAACCAGGGCGAACAGCGATAAGTCAGCTACTGGAACAAATCTGAAAACCAACCCCAACTCAACATCACCAGAGTTAAAGATCGGTACTATCAACGTAACAAGCCTGAATGGCAAAGAAATGGAGCTAGCTGAGGAATTAGATAAGTACTAGATCGATATAATAGGGGTGACTGAAACAAAAAAGACCAAAACTGGTGAGATCTTTCTGAGCAATAAATACAAAATGTTATATTCAGGCAATGACAATCAAGGAAGAGAAGGAGTAGCCATAGTAATCAACACAAAATACGAGGCTAATCTTCTTGAATGGCAGTCAGTCTCAAGTAGAGTAATGTGGGCAAATATGAGAATGGGGAACTGGACAATGAGACTTATTTGTGCCTATGGTCCCACAGAAGGTTCTACTAAGGTAGAAGTTGAAGAATTTATTGAGCCTTTAGAGAGAGCTACTGACATAATGAAAAAGGAAAAGTTGGGGATCTAAATAGCAGAGTAGGAAATGATTGTGAGACATACAAAAATATTTTGGGAAAATTTGGAGAAAAGAGCAAAGCTAATAATAATGGCAAATATCTGTTGGATTTCTGCTCAGGACATGGTCTGGTTATTACTAATACCATGTTCCAACATAAAAATGTGCACAAATTCACATGGAGAGAAGAGGCTAGGAATAAGAAAAGTCTCATCGACTATGTTATTGTTGATAGTGATGTTTTCTCCCTGGTGCAGGACACCAGTGTACAGAGGATTTGAAATTGGAAGTGATCACTATTTAGTCTTGAGCAGGATAAAATTGAATTTCATATTGAAAAGAATAACGTGCAAGAAAGATTTAAAGCGAATAAAAGCTGAGCAGCTCTCAGATGTGAACTGTAGACTAAAATACACAAAGATTATTGAAGAAAAAATGAAAGAGTTTGAGAACAGGAATCAAACCTTGGAGATTCAGTGGCAAACTCTGAAGAAAACATTGATTGATTCTGCCAGAGAGGCATGTGGTGAGGTTGTCTGCAAGGATAAAAAAAATCAGAACTCCTTGGTGGACACAGGAAGTTAAAGAGGCAGTGAAGGAAAAGAAGAAAGCATATCAAAAGTTCCTGTCAAATAAGTCAGCTTGTGCTCTTAGAGAATATAGAGACAAATGCAAGAATGCTAAACACTGTGTAAAACTAGCTAAACAAAAGTCACTGGAGGACTTTGGCAAGAATATAGAAAATAAATATCAAGAAGGTGGCAAAATATTCTGGAGGTTGTTGAAGAAGCTTAGGAATGGAGGAAAGAGTGCTGTAAAAGGAGTTAGAGATGATAAAGGTGACATGAAAACTGCAGAAAAAGATATCCTTGAAGTAATTACTTTGAAAAACTGCTAAATGAAACAAGCAGTGATGATAGCACAGTGGTAAAAAACACTGACCAGGCATGCAGTCAGGAATACATATCCATACTTGAAGTAGAAAAAGCCATCAAAGGCTTGAAATGTGGAAAGGCAGCAGTAGTAGATGATATTCGACCAGAAATGCTGAAGTATGGTGGTATAAGAGTCTTACAGTGGCTGCACTGCATAGTTCAGAAAGCCTGGACAGAGGGACGAATTCCCGATGATTGGAGTAAAGCTCTCATAGTACCCATATATAAAAAGGGAAATAAAACTGAATGTGAGAATTACAGAGGTATTTCCCTACTGAGTGTTCCTGGCAAGATCTATGCAAGTATACTTGAGAAACGGTTGAGAAGAATTGTGGAAGAAAAGCTTGGTGAAGAACAAGCTGGATTCAGGCCAAACAGAGGCTGTCAGGATCATATCTTCACTTTATGACAAATAGTCGAGAAAGCATGGGAATATAACAAAGATCTGTATTTAAGTTTTGTCGATTTGGAAAAGGCATATGATAAGGTGCCAAGAGAGAAGCTATTCAATACGCTGCAGTTATATGGTGTCAATGGGGCATTATATCAAGCAATACTTAGTCTTTATTTGAGTTGTAAGTCAGCAGTTAGAATTGAAGGAAGAAACACAGGAAGATGGTTTAATGTTAAATCTGATGTGAGACAAGGATGTACGTTATCCCCTCTGTTATTCATTATCTATATGGATCACATTATGAAGGAAAGTGGTATTAAACATGATATCAGAATTGGAGATTAATGTTAATGTTAGCTCTTTGCTTTATGCGGATGATGTTATACTTCTAAATAAATCCGCTACAAGTCTGCAAGATTCTCTGTCTAAATTGAATAGTTGTTGTAATAGATATGGTATGAAGGTCAAGAATAAAAAGACAAAGACATTGAAAATAGGCAGAATCATTGAAAATGTCAACTGTCTTGTGAATGGAGAACCTGTGGAACAAGTAAAACATTTCAGCTACTTAGGCACGATTTTTACTGAAGATGGTAAATTAAATATAGAAATAGACAACAGAATCAGCAAAGCTGGTATGGTGGGAAGTCAATTGAATAAATTCATATGGAATAAGAGAGAAATTAGTCGGAACACTAAATTAGCTGTATACAAGACAGTGTTCAAACCAGTTTTAACTTATGGATCTGAGAGGTGGGTCAGAAGTAAAACACTTGACCAAAGACTAGAGACTGCAGATATGAGAGTCCTGAGAAAGATTATAGGCGTGAACAGATGGCATCAATGGCAATATCATATTAAAAACGAGGATATTAGGAAAGAACTTGATATTGTCAGCATCCAGGAATGTGTTAGCAGAGCTAATCTCAGGTGGTATGGTCACCTAAACAGAATGGGCGAGGAAAGATTAGCAAAACAAGTGTTCTCTGCCAGGTTGGCAGCAAAACGACCCAGAGGAAGACCAAGATATAGGTGGATTGATACGGTACAAAGTGCCTTAGACGATAGAAATATAAGCTCTGATAATGTTTTAGTCTTGACAAGTAACAGACTGATTTGGAGGAAAATTGTAGATAGGAAGTTAGTAATGATATAATTTTTTCATGTAGTACTATCAATTCCTGTACACCCCTTGTGGGTACATGGCAGGAATTTGATGATGATGATGATGATGAGCATTATTTATTTATTATTATTATATTTATTTATTATTATTTATTATTATCTGATCTTAATTACAGCACAAATATCTGAGAAGCATATGATTAATTTGAAAACTAAGATTAACTGCAAATGAATCATCAAAGAATTCGATAATTAAAGATCATTCAAGTCATTTACTTTTGAAGCACACTAACCTATTAGTAATTTTTGAATATCTGAACTTTTCTACAATTATAATATTATAACTGTAGAAAATATATGGCACTGCCATTTTAAGAATAAGAAATCTGAGGCTAAGTTGACACAAATCAATCTATCTCAGAACAGTTTGCAGGTAGAATTCAAGTAAGTGTCCATTAGGTTAATTGTCACTTTCACTTGTTTACATATATACAAAATTCATTTTAGTTAAATGAACTGTAATGGATCATTACTGCAATTTTTTGGTTTATATTAGACTTTTTAGCCCAAAATTAGGAAAATGATTTGTTACAGATGACAACAGAAAATATTTTCTAAGAAGGGCATCACTATATAAGAATTCTATTACATTGTTCATCAAATGAACTAATGATGATTCAATTTATTCAATGATAATCACATTTCATTCCTATATAGGATTCCTAAAGAGAAACAAGGCCAAGGACGTCCTAAAAGAAGGTGGAGTGACAAATTGTCAAATTTTGTTGGGGAAAATTGGTCAACCATTGCCAAGAACAGAGAAAGGTGGAAAGAACTGGACTATGCCTTCGTCCAGCAGTGAACAGAAAATGGCTGAAAAGAAGAAGAATCACATTTCATAACAAACATAGTAGGTCAAAAACAGGCTGATTGCTGTACTGTTCTCATGATTCTGTTTTGATCACTTACATAACTGTTATTCATGAATTTAAAAAAAATTCACTCATGAAAAAGAAAACTACTTACCTTCTTTGGTTCACTAACTGCTTGTGTGAAAACACTTGTTTTTAAAGGTCCAACACCTGCTTTGCAAACTGCATCCTTTATGACAAATGTTATGTTACTTTTTGGATCATGCTGATAATAAAGTAGGAGACCACATCTGCAATATATGAAATTCGAGACATTACAAGGTATATATAGAATATTCAAAAAGCAAACAAAAGTTTCCATAGTACATTTGATAACAAAATCTATGTAATGGACTGCAAGAATTGCTTGGACTTATTTGGTAATAGAATAATTTTCATCATCCAGGATGAAATTACTACTCTGTTTATTGGAGGCATGAAGTGGACCACGGAGTAAGAGTATGTTTGGTCTCTAGAGAAGACCGTGTACACTACTATATGTGCCACAGTTTTCCAACCTTCTGTGGATGGGACTGATAATAAATAAATAAATAATAACAAATAAAAATATGTAGCATACTTTCGTTTAGGAGTGCCCCTTTTTTTACAATATCACTGGCTCTTTATTCAAATCTTAGGGCATTACTGAAGTGTTATAAATCTAATATATGAAGAATAATATAGGAGGAAAATTTGGACATACCTCTTTTTGGTAGTTGTTTTCTGTCTCCTTATCCTGGCATTATCTTAGAGGATTATCATGGAAATTTTCCCAGAAATAATACCTAAAAATATGTAGTTTACCAGAATTCATAATGAGATTATCTAATCTCATTCAGTAAGCATTCAGAGACTTATATAACGTATTTAATGAAAATATAAGTGACTTTCTTTTAACAATCACCATATCATTATTATAATTTGTTTTTTTAACAGTAAAATATACATTTTAAATTCACAAATTTTATTTCCCTTCATTAAAGCCACCCATCCACAAATATATTGCTCTAACTCAAGAAATATATTGAATTTTTTCCCCACATTCTTTTACATATAACAAAATTTAAGTAATTAGTAAAAAAAAGACGCATTCCTGGATGCTGACATTGTCAGCATCCAGGAATGTGTTAGCAGAGCTAATCTCAGGTGGTATGGTCACCTAAACAGAATGGGCGAGAAAAGATTAGCAAAACAAGTGTTTTCTGCCAAGTTGGCAGGAAAACGACCCAGAAGAAGACCAAGATATAGGTGGATTGATACTGTACAAAGTGCCTTAGACGATAGAAATATAAGATCTGATAATGTTGGAGTCTTGACAAGTAACAGACTGATTTGGAGGAAAATTGTAGATAGGAAGTTAGTAATGATATAATTTTTTCATGTAGTACTATCATATCCTGTACACCCCTTGTGGGTACATGGCAGGAATTTGATGATGATGTAAAAAAAAAGAGCCATACAAGTCAATTTTGGTGATATAAAATTACATAGCAAAGTGGATATTAGATCCAACATTATTTCAAAGCCAAATGTTTGTAGAAACTATGAAAGTTTCGTAAAATTGATCAGAGAGCTCACAAGAATACAATCCTCAGCATTGGAGTTGCCTTAGCTTGCACTACTTAAAAGATATAAGTGCTGCCTAAGTGTCCATATATTAACCTTTTATTAGTGCATTTTGTATGGTTTTACTGGCCTGGCAGCAGTGGTGAGCTATAAAAATTTTAACAAAGAGCAAAAAAAAACTACACCAACGCCATCTATCGTCGACCGCCGCCACTGGTATTTCCAGAGACAGTCACAAACATTCATTCCCACGGCGGGATGTTTGTGAACACTAATGGATGTTCACGGGATGTTTATAAACAAAATAAATTTGTTTTGTTTGCGATAGAAGTTTTTATGACAAACAATCTATAAATAATACATAAATATTATCTAAACACAATAATATTGAAATACATTATATTTCTCTTTTGCTTTTATACTTCAAGTGATAATCAACAGTACCAATCAAGGGGCATTATTTTATAGTCCTATTTATTTATACGAGACTACCAAAAGTGAATTCTTATTTGTAAAATGGGAGTAACAGTAACTATAATATTTTATTTAATAAAATCACTTTCGAAACTATGAGACGATTTTACATGAAAAAAAAAAAAAAAAAAAAAAAACCTCACTGTCAGGTGCACATTTACCCAGAAAAAATTCTCTCCTTTACAGGTTAACATTTACAAACAATTACTTTAAGGAAATACTTATGACAACAGCTGCCACACCTTATTTCCTCCACATCTTATGTTCTTCTAGGAGGATCTATAGCCGAGCGATGATTTTCTAGAAAAGAATTGACACAGGGATTCGGATTAAATTCATTCAAGGGTTTCCCATTTATACATATTGTCATTAAATCCGAAATATGTTATAGTGAGAGAAGATCTCTTCGTCATTATGATGTCATTCATCACACTAAATGCTTGTTCAGCTTCAGTGCTGCAAACTGCAATTGTTGCCATAATCGCTTTGGCTTTTTTCGCCATGCTGGAATTTTGTTTTGTAACTTTCCAGTCAAAGCCATTTCTACTAAATCTCTAAAATCGTTAATTTTAATTTCATATTTCAAAATAATATTTAAAGATCTTATCTTTTTTTCCCTTCTAACTATGGACACGTAACTTCTTCCAGACTCCATGTTTCAAGATAATAACATACAATTAAAATGTTTTTGAGTTCTTCCTCTTCCAAATCCTCATAATTTTTATTTTTAAGTTTAAAATTTCTTTGCTGCATTAATCTATCCTTTAAAGACATTATAAGAGAGTTTAGCAATGTTTCTCATGGTAGTTTGTCAAATCTGATTTTGCTTTCAATTGCTATTCCTTCAAATTGTTTTGATTTTAACATGGTATTAATTTTAGATTCACAAGAATCTACAGAATTTTTAAAATCATTACTTGCATTAATTGTTCGCATGATTAAGGAGTTAGCCCTTATAATACTTATATTGCGACTTTGTAGTGCTTCTGACAGATATGATAATTCCTGTAGGATATCAATCATTAATGCTAGATCTTTTAAAAATTCAAATTGAGAAGTCGGTTTAAAAAGCCCTTATATTTATGGTTCGATGCAAAATGCTTGCATAAAGCTGGGTAATTTCTCCACACAGCAAAAGCCGTTCGTAAACTGCAAGCTGCCAATCATGGTCCAAACACACGGCCGATCTTTAAAATTTCGATACCAAGGTCTTTTGCAATCGTATTTAATTCTTGTTTTGGTGATTGATGATGAAAAGCATATAATTTATCTATAAATATTTCAAAATGATTTATTTCTTTAATGTTTTTTATCGAATCGTCTAATGATAATTATAAACAATGAGCTACGCAATGTCAAATCACAATGTTGGGAAATTTATGTAGAAGTTTGATTGCAACACCTGATTTGTTTCCTGGCATTACACTAGCTCCATCAGAACAAACTGCAATAAGATGCGTTTTTAAATTGTTATCAGAAAATCCATATGAATTTAAAGTAGCATGTATACATTCTGTAGTGGTATTTTCTAGTTCTGCGAGATCTACAAAAATCATACATGGTTCAGTGAGCTCGACTTGTATGTGAATAACTAAAACACTTTTTTTTCTATAATAGCAGACAAATTGACACCATTATCGATTCGTTTGCTATTACAGAAATTTTGCATTTTTTTTCTATTATTTTGGAGAATATTTCTAATTTTATTTGTTTAGAAATATGTTCAACTATTCTAATTCATGAGAATCTAGAATGCAACGATAATCCTAGAACAATACCATTCTTAATTTGGAGCTCAATTAAATCTGGCAAATCAGACATAGGTCGGTTTCTCTTCACCAAACTATAAACAGAATTAAACATTTTTGAAGTTATCAAAATTTCTTTTTTATTTAGTTGTCAATTAAATTTGGTAATATAGATTTGCTACATTCTTCATTTATTTTTATGATTTTATTATGAGCAAATGATTCATTATGTTTGGATAACTTTTTATGCAAACATGCTGTTCTTGAGTCTGTAGTGTTTCCATTCGGTTCCATTTTCATTTCTACCCATTCCTTTGATGATAAAACAACTTTTTTCTCCTTCAACACTTAAGTTTTTATATTTTGAGCAAACACGACATCCTAATTTACCATTTTTAACTTCTAGCCACTTATACATACTGCATTTATAAATGCGATGCTTGCTTCTCATTCCAGCAATCAGGTAAATTATTTTCTTTTTCTCCTTGAACTTTTTGCATATTCATTGAATCAATGTGTGTATTATCTTCAAACTTCATCTTCGACTTCATTTTCAACTTAGAATCAGCAGAATCATTTTTCTGCTGATTCTGTCAACCCGCTGATGACAGTTTTACGAACATCTGCTTGTCTAGTGGTTTTACCATACGAATGCATATTTATTTTCAAACTTTCATTATAGAGGAAGTTGAAACAATAATTCCAAATAATCTATACACTGCCGAATAGACTAATTTTTGTTAGGTTACCAAACGAGTTTGTGGCTTAATATATTTCAAAAAATTATGTTGTTTTTTTTAAATAAAAAGTAAAGAAGAAGAACAAGGGGCTCACAAATTTGAGAAAAATTTAACAAAGGGCTCGCGCGAGCCCCTTATAGCTCATCACTGTCTGACAGCTGTTTCTAACTGGTTGGGTCTCTTCAGAGACTAGGAAGAAACCTTAAGAGAGCAAAACCTCTCATTCAGTATTAATGAAATCAAATGTCAGAGAAATGTATTTTTTGTAAGTGAACTCTCAGACTGTTAGACTTATTTTGTAACAGAATTATTGTCATCACCCAGGATGAAATCATTATTTTGTTTGTTGGAGAAATAAAGTGAACTAGGGTAAGAGTATGTTTGATCTTTAGAGTGTAATTAATAATGCATACTCAAAAAATATTTACTGGAATGTCCCAGCTTATGTGATATTTGGCTATAGAGACCACAGGCAAAGATCCCTTTATTCTAGCCAAAAAAAAAAAGTTAATTTTGTCTTAATCAAAAAATAGGAGTTTTTGCAATGCAAGACTATATCTCAATGTGCCACTTATTAAAATTTTGCAGACCTATATCTGAATCCTGGCATTATGATCTGAAAAGTTTAAAATTTGGGAAACACAAAACAGTAGAAACTTACAAAATGTCTTTAAATGCAATCCATGTACAGTTACACCCCGAGTTACGTAACATGCGATCTATGTAAATTCGAGTTACATAATAAATCTAGCTTTGTGCACCTACATAATAAATCTGCAAACGCTAGCTTTGTGCACCTGCACAAAGCTAGCGTTTGCAGCTTTGTGCAGGTGCGTCGTTGACAGCCTTATCGCAGTACAGTAGTAGGTGCCTCGCATGATTAGCTCAGTCACTTGTTTTCACTGCTAGTTTCATTGTTTTTTTTAACCCTTAAAATAGAATGGAATGCACTGGCAATAAATCTAAAAAGTGAAGGTCTGCAATTACTTTAGAAGAAAAGTTGAAAATAATTTGTACGTATGAAGGTGGGAAAATTCTATCAACAATAGCTCGGGAAATAAATCGACCTATTTTGACAGTGAATACAATAGTAAAGGATAAAGTTCGCATTGCTGAAAGCAAGAAAGGTGAGGTAGCATTGAAGGGCACAATTATTACCAAGAAGAGGCTGGGCCCGATATCAGAGATGGAGAAATTGTTGTTCGGAGACTGGTTCAATAACCACTTCATTCATCAGTAGGAATATTGTGCCAAGAAAGGAATCCAGTTTAAAGTGCTTCTCCACCTGGACAATGTCCCCAGTCACCCAGAAGAGTTGGATGACTTTCATCCTGACGTAAAAGTTGTTTACCTTCCTCCTAAAATTACCTCACTATTGCAACCTATGGATCAAGACATTATTGCGACCTTTAAAGCCTACTATCTGTGGTCTACGTTTTCCCAAGCAATCAACGCCATTGATAGTGATAAGGGCATTACTCTAAGTGATTTCTGGAAGAACTATAATATCCTTAATGCTATCAAAAACATCATGTTGGCTTGGGATGAAATCAAGCAGACAATAATGAATGCTGTGTGGAAGAAACTCTGTCCACAAATGGTCCATAATTTTAAGCATTTCATGGAAGGAGAGAGCACATGACTGATACAGGTGCCGAGTTGACACGAGTTATAGCAGGCAATGGAGATGTGTGTGTGTGTGTGTGTGTGTGTGTGTGTGTGTGTGTGTGTGTGTGTGTGTGTGTGTGCGTGCGCGCGCAACTGGCACAGCAATTAGAGCTGGAAGTGGATAACGGTGACATCAATGAGCTTCTTTTGAGTCACGGTGAAGAGCTAACTAATGATGACTTTATTCAGTTGGAGGCATTCCGAAATTCAGAAGAAAATACTAAGCCAATTGAACTGCCAGACATATCAGGAAATTGATGATGATGATATGTCTGGAACCATGGGACCAAACAGCAAACAAGTCATTAACATTGAGCAGTCAAACTATCGTTTTAAGTTTAGCTGTGTTAAGTGGCTGGTTTTCAAACCAACACATCCTTATTAGATAGAGGTTGTTATAGGTCTTAGAGACTATTTTTAGAAGCAGCATCAGCTATGAATCACTCACCTAACCTCAACAGTATGGTAGCATTCATTTACGAAGATCTGAGAGACTATCATTTTAAGACCCGATAGCCTGACTTCTCTAAATTAACTTTGCAGTTATTTGACCCATAGAGGAACCATGTAAGGACATTAGTTTCTGTTGTCAGTTACAATTTAAATTGTTTTTATCAATTACATAGTTTAGTGATGTGTGCCTATCACAGTTATAATTGTACTCTGATGATGCTGGTTAGAAAACAAGCGAAATATTAGTGAGCTTAATAAATATTTTCCTCCCCCTCAGTGTTATTTATACTACAAAACATTATTATACATCAATGACATCTAGGCCTTTCTATATGTAATGTCAAATAATATAGTGGTAATGTCCCTGAAATGAACTTGAACAGGTGAAAGATCCTGTTATAATGTGCAAGAGTCAGAAACAAAGCTTTTTAGTATCACTGTCTGACATCTCTTTCACTCAGAATTCAATTTAAACTGCAATGTGCTGTTTTAAGACAAATAGTCAAGAAATCTTGGGAATATAACAAGGATTTGTATTCAAGTTTTGTTGATCTTGAAAGGCATATGGCAAGATGCCAAGAGGCTACAGTTATATGATGTAAATGGGACATTATATCAAGCAATACGTAGTCACTATTTAAGCTGTAAGTCAGCAATTAGAATTGAAGGAGGTACAGGAAGAAGGTTTGAAGTAAAATCAAGTGTGTGTGACAGTGCACATTATCTCGACTGTTATTCATTATCTATATGGATCCCATTATGAAAGAAAGTGATATTAAATCTAATATCAAAATTGGTGATGTTAATCTTAGCTCTTTACTTTATGCAGATGATGTTATACTTCTGAATAAATCTAGGACAAGTTTGCAAGATTCTTCGACTCAAATGAATAACCGCTGCAATAAATATGGTATGAAAATCAGCAATAAAAAAACAAAGACAATGAAAATAGGCAGAAACATTGAAAACACCAACTTATCCTGAATCGTGAACCCACAGAACAAGTAAAACATATCAGCTATTAAGGCACCATATTTAATGAAGATGGTAAATTAAATATGGAAATAGAAAACAGAATTAGTAAAGCTGGTATGGCCAGAAGTAAATTAAATAAATTTATATGGAATAAGAGAGAAATTAGTCAAAACATTAAATTAGTTGTATATATACAGGACAGTATTCAAACCATTTTAACTTATGGATCTAAGAGCTAGCTTAGAAATAAAATACTTGTTCAAAGACTAGAGACCTCTGATATGAGAGTTATGAGAAAGATTAGTGGAGCGAACAGATGCATCAATGGAAGTGTTAGGAAGGTGGTATGGTCACTTAAACAGAATGGGAGAGGAAATATTAACAAAACAAGTGTTCTTTGCCAGGTTGTCAGGAAAAAGACCCAGAGAAAAACAAGATGTAGGTGAATTGATACAGTAAACAGTACCATAAAAGACAGAAATATAAGATCTGATAATACCGGATTCTTGACAGATAAGAGATTGATTTGAAGGAAAATTATTGATTGGAAGTTAGTAATGATGTAACTTTTTCATGCATTACTATCATAATTATCCTGTACACCTCTTGAGGGTACATATCAGGAATTCGATGATGATGATGAACTTTTTAATTCTAACTTTAAAAAATCACAGTCCATTTGATTCATTATCTTTTTTTGTTATTGGTTCTATTCATGTCTCAGTTATTCGATATATATTTCTAAAGTCGCATATCTGTTTCTCATCTAATATTTTTCCAAATTTTACATTTTCATCTCAACTGAGTCTGGCACCAAATATGTCATCAATTCAAAAAAATGAAGTAATGAGAAAAAATAAAGTGATCAGGGCCATGCCACCCCGAGGGTGCACCACACCCAGGCAGCAACATTAATAGGCATTTTATGCAGCTAATATCTAATTTGGATTATACAATGCAGTATTAGGGGTGGCTGATAAAAGTTTGCACCTGGGCGACAAATACCCTTGCTGTGCCCCTGGAAGTGAGAGTATTGAAAAGATGTACCCAGGTATGTCTTTTCAATACTCTTATGATGAAAAACAAGGACAGCCCTATTATCATAAAAATTTTGCTATTTTTTGTTAATTGCCTAAAATAGGAGCTACATGAAAAAAACATACAATCATCAGCATCCTTTTATTTTCAGGGTACATGGAAGTGAGAGTATTGAAAAGATGTACCCAGGTATGTCTTTTCAATACTCTTATGATGAAAAACAAGGACAGCCCTATTATCATAAAAATTTTGCTATTTTTTGTTAATTGCCTAAAATAGGAGCTACATGAAAAAAACATACAATCATCAGCATCCTTTTATTTTCAGATCGCACTGTAAAATTCTTTCATTTTGCAACTTTTAATTTTTCACCTGCACCAGCATATAGAATCTTATATTTTTAGGCAAAGAGACTCATATCTCAATTTGGAAATACATAAAACGTTCAATAGATTTCTACTTTTTGAATTCTAACACTCTTATCAGATTTTAAGTATTTAGTATCACTTCCAAGCCTCCATAGATTCCAAAGACTCATCACAGAAGACCAAAATTTCACATAACACAAACTATCAAACTTTCTCTTGAATACATTTGGTTAGAGCACTCACCACCCACTCCAGAAGTGCATTCCACACATTCACAACCTGCCAAGCAATAAATCTAATTCGCACTGCTTTACATTACTGAGACTTCCCCAGGGATGATTTCTGGTTATCACATCATCCATCATCATCATCAAATTACTGCCATGTACCCTCAAGAGGTGTACAGGATATGATAGTACTACATGGAAAAAATTACATCATTACTAACTTCCTATCTACAATTTTCCTCCAAATCAGTCTGTCACTTGTCAAGACTCCAACATTATCAGATCTTATATTTCTATCATCTAAGGCACTTTGTGCCATACCAATCCACCTATATCTTGGTCTTCCTCTGGGTCGTTTTCCTGCCAACCTGGCAGAGAACACTTGCTTTGGTAATCTTTCCTCGCCCATTCTGTTTAAGTGATCATACCACCTGAGATTAGCTCTGCTAACGCATTCCTGGATGCTGACAATGTCAAGTTCTTTCCTAATATCCTCGTTTTTAATATGATATTGCCATTGATGCCATCTGTTCACACCTCTAATCTTTCTCAGGACTCTCATATCTGCAGTCTCTAGTCTTTGGTCAAGTGTTTTACTTCTGACCCAGCTCTCAGATCCATAAGTTAAAACTGGTTTGAACACTGTCTTGTATACAGCTAATTTAGTGTTCTGACTAATTTCTCTCTTATTCCATATGAATTTATTCAATTGACTTCCCACCATACCAGCTTTGCTGATTCTGTTGTCTATTTCTATATTCAATTTACCACCTTCAGTAAAAATTTTGCCTAAGTAGCTGAAATGTTTTACTTGTTCCACAGGTTCTCCATTCACAACTCAGTTGACATTTTCAATGATTCTGCCTATTTTCATTGTCTTTGTCTTTTTATTGCTGACCTTCATACCATATCTATCTATTACAACAGCTATTCAATTTAATCAGAGAATCTTGCAGACTTCTAGCGGATTTATTTAGAAGTATAATATCATCTGCATAAAGCAGAGAGCTGACATTAACATCTCCAATTTTGATATCATGTTTAATACCACTCTCCTTCATAATGTGATCCATATAGATAATGAATAACAGAGGGGATAATGTACATCCTTGTCTCACACCAGATTTAACATTAAACCATCTTCTTGTACTTCTTTCAATTCTAACTGCTGACTTACAACTCAAATAAAGACAAAGTATTGCTTGATATAATGCCCCATCGACACCATATAACTGCAGCGTATTGAATAGCTTCTCTCTTGGCACCTTGTCATATGCCTTTTCCAAATCGACAAAATTTAAATACAGATCTTTGTTATAATCCCATGCTTTCTTGACTATTTGTCGTAAAGTGAAGATCTGATCCTGACACCCTCTGTTTGGCCTGAATCCAGCTTGTTCTTCAACAAGCTTTTCTTCCACAATTCTTCTCAACCGTTTCTCAAGTATACTTGCATAGATCTTGCCAGGAACACTCAGTGGGGAAATACCTCTGTAATTCTCACATTCGGTTTTATTTCCCTTTTTATATATGGGTACTATGAGAGCTCTACTCCAATCATCGGGAATTCGTCCCTCTGTCCAGGCTTTCTGAACTATGCAGTGCAGCCACTGTAAGACTCTTATACCACCATACTTCAGCATTTCTGGTCGAATATCATCTACTCCTGCTGCCTTTCCACATTTCAAGCCTTTGATGGCTTTTTCTACTTCAAGTATGGATATGTAATCCTGACTGCATGCCTGGTCAGTGTTTTTTACCACTGTGCTGTCATCACTGCTTGTTTCATTTAGCAGTTTTTCAAAGTAATTACTCCATACTTGAAGGATATCTTTTTCTCCCATTTTCATGTCACCTTTATCATCTCTAACTCCATTCCTAAGCTTCTTCGACAACTACCAGAATATTTTGCCACCTTCTTGATATTTATTTTCTATATTCTTGCCAAAGTCCTCCTATGACTTTTGTTTAGAGTTTTAGCATTCTTTTACACAGTGTTTTAGCATTCTTCCATTTGTCTCTGTATTCTCTAAGAGCACAAGCTGACTTGTTTGACAGGAACTTTTGATATGCTTTCTTCTTTTTCTTCACTGCCTCTTTAACTTCCTGTGTCCACCAGGGAGTTCTGATTTTTTTATCCTTGCAGACAACCTCACCATATGCCTCTCTGGAAGAATCAGTCAATGTTTTCTTCAGAGTTTGCCACTGAATCTCCGAGGTTTGGTTCCTGTTCTCAAACTCTTTCATTTTTTCTTCAATACTCTTTGTGTATTTTAGTCTACAGTTCACATCTGAGAGCTGCTCAACTTTTATTCGCTTTAAAACTTTCTTACATGTTATTCTTTTCAATATGAAATTCAATTTTATCCTGCTCAAGACTAAATAGTGATCACTTCCAATTTCAAATCCTCTGTACACTCTGGTGTCCTGCACCAGGGAGAAAACATCACTATCAACAATAACATAGTCAATGAGACTTTTCTTATTCCTTGCCTCTTTTCTCCATGTGAATTTGTGTACATTTTTATGTTGGAACATCCTATCCAATAATTTCCCTGTATCTATTTGATAAGCTACTCTCACCAACGTAAACTTGCATTCATATTGCTCCTCTTCCTATCCATCAAGCTAATAATGAGTTTGCAGCCATCGATGTATCATCAGTGTGAACATATATGAAATATATATTCACACTGATTAATATATCTTGTTTCATATATATATATATATATATATATATATACATGAATATATATGAAACAAGATAAAAATAAGCCAAAACACCAAGACAGTGTACTACCAATTTTAACATATAGATCCAATGGCTAAATTAGGAATAAAACAGTTGAATAAAATAATTTGCCAGCTTGGTTGGCCAAGAGATTAGCATATCTGTTCTTCAACCAACAGGCTGTGGGTTTGAATTCTGCCATGGGTATGGAGGTATGTGAATGTCTTTAGGTGTGAGACCACTGCTGTGCTTAGTGGAGGTCTGAAGTGGTTTAAGAAAATTCCATGTTTAATCTCTAGAACAGAGTTTCTGGATTAAGTAACAAATAAATATATATAGATCATTTATGAAGTAGATGTCAGATGGTTCATGACCCTCATTTTTAAAAATAAGTTTGCTTAGGTATTGCCAAAACTGTTTTCTTGATCTTCCTCTATGTCTGTTAGTTGGTGGCCTGTCAAGAGCAAGAACACCAAATGTAGGTGAAGATGGATGTCTAAGCTGGTGTCCCAACCATCTCAGTTGGCTTTTTTTTCTTAATTGTTTTTATTAGGGGTCTTTGCTAGCTTTTTTCAAGAATAACAGTATTAAGAATGTGATCATGCCATGTATATCCTAGTATTGTTCAAAGGCATGTTGTCTAAAAGCTGATATTAAATGCTTCCTGAGTAGTGATGTTCCATGTCTGGGCACCATATTAAATGTGGCTTGGCTGGTGGTTTTATACAGACAAATTTCAGTATTTGTAGTGATTAAATTGGATTTCCAGATAGTTAGACTTTTATGGAACTGAAGAGCTTTATGCTTTCTTTTCACTATGTCAGTTAGAGTATCGATGTAAGAACCAGGATACTGAAAATCATTTACTTCTTCAAGAATATGGTCATTTAGCCTAATAGTTCCTTCTATTCTGTTCTTTTGACTTCAGTTTTGCATTTTGCAAAGACTACTTATGTGGGTTTGTCCTGCTGAATCTGAGTTATTCAGTACCCATTACCCGTGAGTCTGAATACACAATCAAGGGTAATAATAAAAAAAAAAAAAAGAGAGATATCATGCTGGTCTCCCTGAAAAACTCCAGTGGAAATAGGAAAATTTCTCAGTCATTTTTCCATTAACCATTACACTTGCATGATAATTCTGATGCAGTTCTGCTATTCCTTTGATTATTTTCAAAGGTATGCCATAATAACTGAATAGTGACACCTCTTCTACTCAAAAATCAAGAGGTTTCCAGAAACCTCTTGATTTTTGAGTAGAAGAGGTGTCACTATTCAGTTTAGAACATCCTGTTATAGATTTTCAGTGTTATAGGAAGTGCGATTCTTCTGTAATTTTCTGGGTTGTTTAGATTGATTTTCTGGTATTAATGTGATATAATAGATATAACAGAATAAATATAATACAATAGAATTAATATAATATGAGAATATCGTAGAGACAAAAAATACTGAATTTTAAAGGAGACAATAGACAATAAGAAATAAAATAGTGACAGATAATAAAGTATTAGAACAAGTAAATACTTTCAAATACTTGAGATGCAACATCACATGAAAATGAAACATATATAGACATTAAAATATCAAATTTTTGAAAATAAACAGTATAATAATAATATATTTAAGTCAACTTGGTACAAAAACACACTAGAATCAGACTATGTAACATTCTGTCTAAACCAACTGTATTATATGGAAGTGAAACATGGACCAGGAAAAAAAAAAGAAAAATAGATTCAAAGAGCAAAAATGAAATTTCCCAAAAAACAGCGAATATACCAAGTGGAACCATAAATGAAGAAAGTTTACAATCCCTGAACTGTCAGAAATACTATACGGAAAGAAAAGAAATGGAAAAAGAAGAATTGGAAGACTAAGAAAGTAATGGCATGAGAACGGAACAAGCCACTTGGCTGAAATATCCAAATATCCATGACAGAAAGAAGAATGAGAAGGGTATTGGAATTATTAGGCCTCTCTCTCTATTGTGATGGAATGTTGGATGTAGCCAGAACTATATCATAGATATTTAACAGTTGTTTCCGAAGCTCTTTACCTTCATGTTTAATAGCCTCTATTATTAAAGCACCAATCCAGGTTCTTTTGAGTTTTTAGTGCAGTTTCAAATTCTTGCATTGTAAAATTGTTACAGATAATAACTATATTTGATATAGTTATAATGTTTTACAGATAGCTTGGATATGGTTTTCCTTGTCATTTCGAAAGATCACATATACTTGATCATTCATTCTTTTTAGATGTGTGTAGATTCATTGTATTTTGTTATCAGTTCTTCTGTGGTCTGTGTTACCCATTTCCTTTGAAAAGATGAAGAAATCTTGGTGACCAAAGTTTCTACTGCTACTTCATGGATGGATTATACAATGTGAGTGAAGCTCTGGGATGGTTCTTCACACATTGAACCAACCTTCCTTTAGTTTGTTTTGTAGTGATTCTTTATACTGAGTTCGTATGGTAGGAAGAGTTAAGTCATTCCAGTGATATTTATTTGTTATTCTTGTTTTAGGTTTAAAAGCATTGTGATGAAGTTTTATATGTGCACTTACTATTCTGTAATCAGAGTTTAATTCCAAATAGTTGTAAGCTCTGCAATTTTGAGCTGATCTCATCCACTTTCCATTGATTAAAATAGGATAAATTTGTGATCTTGTTCCATTTGGATGTTCCCAGGTGCATTTTCTTCCATGTTTGTGTGGAAATTTGCTCTGCAGATTGATAAGATTATGAGATGCATAATTCAGTCAGAAGATATTAATTTTTCATTTGTTGTATTGTGGTACATGAAAGGCCCTATATTTTTTTATGATTCCTGAAACACCTGATCCTAATTGTGCATTGACATTTTCACCTATGATGTGGAGATTATGTGTTAATCTGAGAGCTGACTGGAGAAAGCATTCTTGGAGTTTTCATCTCAGGTTCTCAGTGGATGCACAGGTACAGGTTATTGTTGCTATATATATAATTAATAAAAACCAAAAAATCTTTACTCCCACCACAGTGCTAATGTAACAACAGGTTTACAACCTTTTTCAGGTGGAAGTCAACTCACATAAAAATAATTATCGCATAATAAAACTCCAGATGTGAGAGTTTACATCAGAAAATAGTATGACAGTTTTATATAAACCTGTGTCTTAATGAGTAAATTTAATGCTTATTACAGGTAAAAGTCATGTAAGTCTAAAAATTGCTTTGTAATCTAATTTAGTTAAAAACTTACTTTTTACATTTTTTTCGGTACTGTCTTTCAATACCTTCAGGTCTGGAGAAAAAAAAAAGTAAGTTTTTGATAAAACACATAGAGAAGTATGATAAAAAACAAGCATATCCATTACTGTTATTACAAGTTATACAAAGTTTATATAAAAATACAAAAATAAAATTGCAAGTACAAATTAAAAAACTCCATTCAATATCTATATAATGGAAAACAACAACAAAAGAAGGTATTAAGTTAATTATACTATCTCATAGTAGAATTTGATTATCAGATTATACTATAAGATCAAATCAGTTTGTGAACTACATAAAATAAGCCAACAACACAACCTAAAGATTTTACTAAAGAAAACAAAATTATGGTATTTAATAAAGAGATTATATTAGATCAAAATAGTCATAGATGATAAAATAACAGAACAAGCAATACAATTTAAGTATAAATATCACATAATAAAATATCTGAAAGATACTTATATCTTTTAGATATTTAATAATTTACCGTTGTGATATTATAAATGAGTGTCCAATAAGTTTCTGGGGCTGAGCAAATTACATGTGATCCTATAAACGCAAGATATGCATGGTTGCATTTATGACAGGCATAATTAAAACAAAACAAAAAAAAAACTTATGAGGCAAGAGATTTGTAAGGAATTATCCAATGAAGTAATAATAGTGATCAGGTGATTCATTTATTCATGGCAGGAATATGTGTTGGTTGATGGGAATCATCTTATTCACTGTTCTTGTTAGGTGTATTTCTATGTTTTATTTATATTTCACCTTGTTTTCTAAGAATTTTCTTTAATTACTGATGATTGGTATACACTTTTCACATAGCATATATGCAAATAATTTCCAATCATCACCAGAATTATCCACCTGTTTGGAAATTTTACCTTCGTTGTGTAAGTTTTTTTTTTTTTTTGCTTTCTGTTAGTGGCTCTTCTGCCTTATCAATAATAGATATTTTGCATATACTAGTATTTTGCTGGATATCAACAGATGCAGTCCACTTCTTATAACACATAGTAGGATGCATTTTTATTTAGGAATAGATATATTTTAGCACACTATGTCTAATTTTTCTGGAAACTGAAAATGTCCCTATATAGTGAAAAGGAAAAACAACTACAGTTGACCCTTGAACAACACAGGTTTGTGTTGTTCAAGTTGTAAGGACCTGCACTTACATCTGTGCAGGTCCACTTATATGTGGATTTTTTTCAATAAATATATCGGAAAATATCGGGGCATAGGGCTGACCACCTTATCCTGTAAACGGATAGAGGTCCGACGATCAATGGACCCTCGACACCGCAAGGTAAAAGAGGGTATAAAGAAGATGAGATATATCGGAAAATTTTTTTAGATTTGCAAAATTTGAAAAAACTTGCAGATAAACAACATAGCTTAGAAATATTGAAAAAATTAAGAAAGTTAGATATATCATGAATGCATAAAATATATGTAGATACTAGTCTATTTTATCATTTACTGCCAAAAAAATATACACAAATCTATTATAAAAAGTTAAAATTTATCAGAACTTACACACATACAAACACTTACAGATTATACATGGTGCCATTTGCAGTCAAGAGAAATGTAAACAAACATGAACATGCAGTATTAAATCATAACTGTAGAAAATTAACTGTTATTAATTAATCAATTAGCATAAAATAATTTTATAATGATTCATTCATTAGTGTATAGGCTAGGCTACCATAAAGCAATCATATTGCTGCTGCTTCGTTATCAATATATGAATTGTTATACCTGTAAATAAATGTGAATTTCTTTTTCACATTATCTTTTCATTTTTGATGTCTAGTGTTAGTAATACATAACATGTATACAGTGTTTTGTATCATATAAGTCAATATTGATGTAGGTACTGACAGACAGAATTCATCTTGTATACAGGCAACATAAACTTACAGCATTCATAAATACAGTTTTGATTTTTTTTTTTTTTTTTTTTTTTTTTTTTTTTTTTTTTTTTTTTGACAGCCTATATTTCTACCCACTGCAGGTTTTTGGGTCTACTACTCCCATGGTGACCCAGTCCACATTGAGAGAGTGGACAATCACAAACATCCATACCTACGCAGGATTAACCTGCAGTCTCTTGGCTGGAGAGCGGATACACTAACCACTCGGCCAACCAAGTACAGTACTGTAAATGTATTTTCTCTTCCTTATGATTTTCTTAATAACATTTTCTTTTCTCTAGCTTACTTTATGGTAAGAATACAGTCTAATATATAATACAGTATAATACATATAACATACAAAATATGTGTTATTATGTTGGAGGTTTAATGGATTTTTTACAACACTCAAAAAGAATTAAAATAGAATTTAATACTTCCTATATTTCGTCCTAGTCACTAGGACATCTACGGGGATTACAAAAACAATTAATGTAACATGCACACAAAAACTTACAATACTAAGCCCAACCACGTGGGTGACACTAAAGTCCTATCTAGGTGGAGCACCCTCTAAGGGTGGTAGTAGGTGGCCTGGAATGTAAGGTGGGACCTCTGGTGATGAGTGTTTCCCAAATCTTCGGAAGTTTAATACAACCATATTTATTAAGATTTGGTTGGTTACTGAGAGCGGCTGCTGCTTCTAAGAAAAGTCTCTCTTTCTTGAATTGCTGCTGCTTCGTTATCAATATATGAATTGTTATACCTGTAAATAAATGTGAATTTCTTTTTCACATTATCTTTTCATTTTTGATGTCTAGTGTTAGTAATACATTAATTCAAGAAAGAGAGACTTTTCTTAGAAGCAGCAGCAGCAGCTCTCAGTAACCAACCAAATCTTAATAAATATGGTTGTATTAAACTTCCGAAGATTTGGGAAACACTTATCACCAGAGGTCCCACCTTACATTCCAGGCCACCTACTACCGCCCTTAGAGGGCGCTCCACCTAGATAGGACTTTAGTGTCACCCACGTGGTTGGGCTTAGTATTGTAAGTTTTTGTGTGCATGTTACATTAATTGTTTTTGTAATCCCCGTAGATGTCCTAGTGACTAGGACGAAATATAGGAAGTATTAAATTCTATTTTAATTCTTTTTGAGTGTTGTAAAAAATCCATTAAACCTCCAACATAATGTCCTCACAGCACTTAAGCCTCTACACAAAAAAAAAAAAAAAAAAAAAAAAAAAAAAATGTGTTAATAAACTGATTATGTTATTGATAAAGCTTCCTTCCAGTCAACAGTAGGCTAAGTTTTTGGGAGTCAAAAGTTATATATGCAGAGTTTCGACTGTGCAGGAGGTCAGTGCCCCTGCGTTGCTCAAGGATCAACTGTAGTTTTATTGTATCACTAAATACAGTACAGAGACATTTACAATCTATGTAATATATTTAGTACCAATTAGTGTAATTATAGACAAATGGAATGAAGATGACCCTACACAATGAACAACACCTCCCCCTCTCACAGATACTATGTTGCATACATGCAAGCAAAACATTTTTATTGTAGTACCAAACACAGTATTTAACTAAATACATTTTACCTAACATCATCTTTCAAATTTTCAGTTGCAGAAAATGCACAGTAACACCCATGTATAATTCAGCCATGGGATGCAGAAAGCAAATGACTTGTGTAATGCTAATAAAGATGTGTGTGTAGACACACACAAACTTGAAAGCAATTTGATTGCATTTGAGATTTCCTATATCATTAAGACAGTTGACAAATGTTAATTTTGCAAAAAAATTCTACCAAAAAAAGTTGCAACTAACGTGCCATATAAACTTTGCGAGAGAGAGCATCTATCCTAGATGGAATGAACATATATACAATGATAAAATGAGTTCCTGCAGGCAGCAAAACACTGCCCAGCACAAAGTGTTAAGAACAATTAAAGGGTCACAAAATTATATCGTATAGAAAGTGAAGATATTAGGAGAGAGAGAGGTATTTAGAGTTTAAATGAAAAGATCAAGGAGTGTAGAGAGAAATGGAAAGGACATTTCTATAGGATGGAAATATACTGAATACCAAAAGAAGTGGATAGACTGATGGGGATAAAGTGAGTGAGAGGAATTCCCAACTGCAAGATGGTAAGTGCAGCGAAGCTAGAACAGGAAAATGCCTAATCATTGGCAGTCAGAAACACATAACAGACAGCAAAAAATAAAATGCCACATCTAGATTAGCAAAACAGAAGTATAATTAAATAGTTTAGTGCACCACTCTGTATTAGCTGTCATAATCAGAATGGTGTACAAATTCAAAGTATACTAGCAGAGCCACTGGGAGTTTCATAAAAAAAAGAAGTATATTACTTCTTTTTTGTGGAAGGTAAGCTGTAGATATACAAAGAAAGACCCAACCAACAGTACTGGTTAGTGGAAATAATGGATGCAGAAGAGACAAAAGCACACACAGTCATCATACATGGACAACTTGCAGATGATAGACCAATATACAACAACAGAAACTTAGAACCTGATGCAGTACCTGTAGAATATATACAATTAATTGATGATGCAGAAATAAAGCTGTTAATCTCAGCTCATTTTATGCAGGTGATGTTCTAATCCTAAATAAATCCAGTCTGCAGCATTTTTTTTTTTTTTTACTAAACTGAACTGGCATAAAAATCAGCAATAAAAAGTACAAAACTATGGCAATAGGCTGAAACACAAAAAACTTCAACTGCATTCTGAAAGAAAAACATGTAGAACAAGCAAATTATTTTGCTTGTTCTACATGATGATGTACCTTTAATAACGATACAAAAATTTTAGTGAAGACAAATTAAATATGGAAATAGATAACAAAAACAAAGCTGGAATTTTCGGAAGTCAACTAAATAATTTTATATGGAATAAGAGAGAAAATTACTCAAAACACCGTACTAACTATACAGAACAGTTCAAAACCACTTTTAAATTATGGATCTGAGAGCTGGTTTAGAAGTAAAACAACTCATCAGAGACTAGAGACCACAGATATGAGATTTCTTAGAAAAATTAGGAGAATGAACCAGATGGTATCAATGACAGAATCATATTAGAAATAAAGATATTAGGAAGGAACTCAACAATGCCAGTATTCAGGAATATGCGAGCAAACTTAATTTCAGGTAGATCACTTAAACAAAATAGAAGAGGAAAGATTAGCCAAACATATGTTTGATGTCAAGATATCAAGAAAAAAACACACAGTAAAACCAAGATCTAGGTAGATTGATGCAATTATAAGTGTCTTAGAAGGTATAAGATCTGAAACATTGGAATCCTGACAAATAACAGACTAGTGTGAAGGAAAATTGTTAATAGGAAGTTAAGTTATAATGTAAATTTATCATGCAGCACTATCATAATATTTATACACTTTCTTGAGGGTACATATCAGGAATTTGATGATGATAATTAGCTTCATATCAGCAATTTGCTTCCAAATTAATCTGTTATTCGTCAGGTCTCCTTTATTATATTGTCAAATTTTACATTTTGATCTTCTGAGACAGTACTGCATCATTCCACCTAAAATTCCAGTTGATACTAGTATCAACTGGAATCCAGGCAGTATTTGAAATGTGGATTTATGCACATCAACTCATGATACCATAAATACAATGACCAACACAGAAGTAATACAATCGATAAATACAGTTAAGAAATCCGCAACAGCATATTTCGGGCATATTATTAGGAACAAAATATACCATACTCTACAACTAATAATGAAAGAAACTAATGAATGTAGAAGAGGTAAAGGAAGGAAGGAGAAGGATGTCTAGGCTGGGAAACATAAGAATGGACAGATAAGAATATGCTACATTCTTTTCTGTTTACTGCACAGAAAAATATATCACAATAGCTGCCAACCTTCAATAAGAGCTGACCCTAAGTAGATTCCCAGTTAAAAGTATCAGTATGTATCTTTTAAGAAAAATTCATATTTTTAAAAGGAAGAATCCAAATACAGCAATCCCTCGATTAATGCGCCATTTTTTTTTCGATATCCAAATTCGATTAGTGCGCCTATATACATCTCAAAAATAAATGTTAAAGATTTTAAAAATTTTCGATCTATACATTTTTTATGGCTAACTATTTTTAAAAATCACTCACCAGGATGAAATAATTTAGTTACTGATTTGAAACATTTTACAAAATTTTATTTTTTAACACTATTTCCATGTACACTATGTTCCAAATTTACCACCAAAATTTATGTCGTCTGCTTTATATAGCATTTTGCTGATCATATCTTGTGTAATTGTTTTACTTACTTTTTAATTAAACTTTTTTTTAACCTTTAATAATGAGTAAAAGTGAGCAAAAAATAGAAGTGTGAAAATGATTCGAAAAGTAATCTGATTGGAAGAAAAACTTGGAATAATAAAGAAAAATGAACAAGGCGAGTCCAGAGCAAAGATAGGACAAGAACACAAAAATGGGTGAATCAACTGCTGAATAAGGTAAGGCTGCTTCAAGTTCATCATGTATGCAGGCCACTCGAAATCAAAGTATTATAATGATTGAATTAGAGAGACTTCTTTTTACATGGATAGAAGATTGTAACCAAAAACGGATCCCGCTAAACACTGGCCTTATTAAATCAAAAGCATTGTCTCTTTGTAACCTGGAAAGAAAGGGCTATCAATGATGGAAAAGAAGAAGAATTTCACATTAGTGCTGGGTGATTTGAGTGTTTCAAAAAGAGAAATAGCCTACATAATGTTCTAATCACAGGCGAAGCTGCAATTGCTGATAAGGATATATCCAGAAGAAAATTGTGTAAGAAGGGGACTATTGTGATCAACAAATATTTAATGTCGATGAAACCGGCCTATTTTTTGGATCGAATGCCTTCCAAGACTTCTAACCAAATCAGAGAAATCTCAGCCTGGTTATAAAGTCGCAAAGTCGAATGAAATTACTGCTAGCAATATGCGAGCCATTTGGAAGCACATTTTTTCCACATTGTGCAAATGATTTTAGAGGCTTTTCAAATGAATCTAAGTTAATTAAATCTCATTCTGAGAAGTTGAGTGATTCCGACCTGCTAAATTTAGATGCACAGCGGGATGATCCTGAAGAATACTGACAAATCACTGACAAGCCCAAAGGGGTTTCACAGAAACAATCTGAAAATAGTTTTCGTGCAATCGAAGTTTTTAAGCAGCAATGCTTAGAGACTGATCCTGGTGAAGAGAGAACCAGTAAAATTTGCAGAAGAGGCAATAGGGCCATACAGTCAGTTGTATGAAAAAAAGAAACAGAATATCCGCCAAACTACGTTAGCTCAATTCTCTGTTAAGAAGTAGAATAATAAATTTATACTCTGAATGTTTTATTGTCTTTCAAGCTTCATGGTTTTCCTTTAACTATGCCCTGAGACAAAGCCTAATTCTTTTATAAAAAAAACTTAAGGGTCAAAAAAGAAATCTGAGGAGCAAATTATACATTTTCACATAGGTTACTATATTCCAGGGGTGTTCAACTCGTCGATCGCGGAGCAATTTTTGGTCGATCTGTTGTGTATTCCTCCTTACTTACAAATTTAATTAAAACTGAAAACATAATATTTTACTTATCATTATTTTGTATTATTTTTAATTTGCTTTACGTGTATTGCTATTGTTTATTTATTTTTCATTAAAATTGTCAAATCAGTAATTTTCTTATAAGTCCGGGTAAATGAATTAATTTGGATCAGTGGAAGTCAAACAGCGAGCCGAATGAATAGGATTATAAGCAAAGTGTAAAAACTCGATTGTAGCTTAAATATTAAATATTCCAAAGCACATTACATCGATTTTTTATTTAGGTTAAGTCCCATGTGAATATTGTAAAAAAATAAACTTTGTTTGTCTAGGTATAGTTTGTATTAGATGTTTTTGTAAATAACTCTTTTGAAGCTAACTGTATATACTGCTTTAATAAGAATATGTTAGAGTGTTAAAAACAAATGCAATGTTTTTGTCGCCGAAGCTGTACATGATGGCATTAGAAAGATTGTTATTGAAACTTGTATGTATGAGAAAGGCTTGCAGGCTCTAAGTGCAAACATCTCCGAAGTCAATCAGAAAGAGTTCAAACAACTTTCCGATGGCCAGCAACTTACAATCAAAAGAAAGCGGAGGAGAACAAAAGGTGTGCCGAACTTGAAAGTTAAGATGAAAGACTCATACCAATTCTTTGGGGGTTGCCAAACTTCATGCGAGGTCTCAGAGGAGACCTAATAAAAAGGGACTGAAGCAAGTAGAAGGGATACTGGTTCCAGAATTGCTGTCAGAGAGGAGGCCACCTGGTCCAGAGTTGTCATCAGAGACTGCCCGGATCCACGTTGCTTGAGAGAGGAGTTTCCTGCTTCCAGAAAGGAGCTTCTCGGTTCGAGACATCGCTAGAGAGAGACTACTTCTAGGCTGCAGACAAGGTTTCAAATTGCCGAAAGGAAGAGTTCCAATTGCCGGAGAAAAGTTTTCAGGCCAGGTTAATGTCAGACATTCACCAGCGTGTTGCGTTTTCATTACAATTTGATGAATCAAACGACTTCACTGATATTGCTCAGTTAATGGTATTTATTTACATGGTATTTCAAGATTATTCAAGTAAAGAAGAACTTTTGAAAATTATACCATTATTGGGAAGGACTAGGGTAGAAGGCATTTTTTCGGCATTTGATGAATTTGTGAAACAACACAAACTTCCACTTTTTAAACTTGTGTCTATTACTACTGATGGTGCTGCTGCAATGACAGGTAATAAATCAGGCTTCATTTCATTATGTAAAAACGATCACAAATATCCAGATTTTTTAACGTACCACTGTATTATTCACCAACAAGTACTGTGTTGTAAAAGATTAAACACAAAAGATGTTTTGGATATTACATTTAAAATTGTGAATTCTGTTCGAGGAAAAGCCCTGCAACAGCAGTTATTTAAATTACAGGCAGATGATGATAGGGAACTTCTGTTGTACAATAATGTTCGCTGGCTCAGCAGAAGTCAATTTTTAGAAAGATTTCTTGTATTAATTAACGATATAAAAAATTTCTTGATGAAAAAGGATATATTTATCCACAATTGAGTGATAAAAGATGGTTGTTACACTTATCATTTTTAACAGATTTCTGTACGAAATTAAGCAATTTAAATTTAGAGTTACAAGGTAGAGATCAAAATTTAATTGACATGCTAAGTTCAATAAAAACTTTCCAACAATACTTACTTTTATTAAAGAAAAATATAAATGTCCACGAATTTAGACATCTCCCACATTTATTAAAATTTTTTGAACAAAATCAAGAAATGCTTCGCTATGATTTAAAAGAATTTATTTGTGAAATACAATTAGTTGAGGAAGAAATAAATTCAAGATTTAAAGATTTTAATAAAACTGAAATGATTGTATCTTTTATCAATAATCCATTTCAAGAAAACTTGACCATCACAGAAATTTCAAATAAAATTAGTGGGCTGTTTGATATAAACCAAGCTTAAGTAGAACTTGAGATAATAAACATTCAGAATAGTTTACATTTAAAATAATAAACAACGAAGTCATTTCGAAGTATATGCACATGAAAAATTCCCAATATTAACTGATGTTGCGCAAAAAATTCTGTCGTGTTTCGGATCGACATACTTGTCAGAATCAGCTTTTTCAAATATGACCATCATAAAAAATCAATTAAGAAACCCAATTACAAATGATCATTTGGATGACTGTCTGCGATTGGCCATTTCTTCATATCAACTTGACTATGAAAATATTGCAAGATCCAAACAATGCCAAATTTCACATTAACTTCTTTTTTTTTAATCAACCAGCATTTCCTGTAACTTGTGAGTTTGTAATCAATCTTTTGTTTTTTCTAACTTTGGTTTTCCAAAATAGAGAAATAAATATTTTATTCCAATATATTTGTTTTTTTTTTGTTGTATTAAAATAATTAAAAGTGATAAATAAATTTTTAAATACACAAATAAATTTTTAGTTGTGTATTTTTTTTAGTTGTTTATTTGTGCATAATCAGATATCAGGTTGGGGGAACGTGATCTATATAAGAGAGTAGATCGCCAGATAACTTATATGTAAGAGAGTAGATTGCCAGATAACTTATATATAAGAGAGTAGATTGCCAGATAACTTATATATAAGAGAATAGATCGTCGAATAACTTATATATAAGAGAGTACATCGCGAATAACTTTTTATAGAAAAGTAGCTCGGGTAGTAAAAAAGGTTGAACACCACTGCTATATTCAATTAATGTGTTTTCGATTAATGCGCCTATTTTAAAGAACGCATTAATCGAGGGATTGCTGCATTAAGATATAAAAAAATTCAAGTGTTAGTACTCATTATATGCATCAATTATCAATAAGCATATTGAAATTACCATACCCCTTTAAATATACAGTTTCATCTGTATCACATGTGAGTTTATGGGCATGCTTACTACCATCGATTACTCTTGCTCCATCTCTTGGTCTAAGAGGCAATTTCTCCAATGCACAGTCTAATGAAGAGGGAAAAAAGGTTAACAGAGAAACATAATTTCTGATCTAAATACCAATAATTACCTCCATTTAATTTAATACAACTACAGTATAAAAAAATTCAACACTATTTAAAACAAATAATTACAAGTACTTTTTTTTTGCTTCTTTGCTAAGAATGCTGATGTAACAAGTCTTTCAGTGCATTACAGTCTCTTTACTCCAGGATGCATCAGTGGCATATGAAAATGAAGCACTGAAAAGGTTTTATAAGTTAGTGCATGTATATTATGATCTGCATGAATCACATCACTTTATGAAGAAAAGTGGTATTAAACTTGACACATCCTTACAGATATCAAACTCATTTGTTTACTTCGGTTCATCAGAGATAGCTAAGCTAGTGAAAGGAGAATGAGAGTAGGCATGAGAGAAAGAAGTGAAAAGAAAATGGAAGAGGAATGGAAAGAGAGGAAATCAGAGAAAATCCAGAGAGTAGGAGCAAAGGATGAAGAGAAGAGAGGAAGGGAGGGAGAAAGAAAGAAAGAGAATGGAAGCAGAAAAGGTCATGGATGCTAGGGAAAGAAGAGTGAATCAAGCTGTTAGGAGGATCATGTAAATATATTCTATAATATGGGGTGTGCAGAGCAGCGTACCTTCTATCCTTAAATGTACTTGGAGTACATTTAAGGATAGAAGAGCGAGTGAGTGTGCTAGTGCAGAGAAACTAGAATTGCAAGGGCAGCAAGGATGGCCTTGTGAGGTTAGTGGCTTGAGAAATGAGAGGGTGTATACTATGTTGCAGAGCAAAGTGGAGTCTGCAGACAGGAATGACAGCTGTGTGAATATGGCACTGCTTTTTGGATTTTGCAAAGGCACTTGACATGATACCATGTGACAAGCTGATATTTGGTTTAGGATAGCAACTGGCTTTCTGGGAGGTTACAGGTGGAGTTCCACAAGGTTCATTACTGTTCAATCTTAATGATAACGTCACTGGACTACAAGGAGATATTCAAATGTTAAGGCTCAGTACTGGACATTATTGTGTAACTCTTATGTCAGTGACGTTCCCTGGATTTTCAGGAAGCATTTCAATTGTTTGAGGATGTGGGGGGAGGGAGATAATTAGTAGGAATGATGATGTTTTGGCTCATCAAAAAGATTTCGAGTTGGAAAGGTGGACAAATGAATGGAGGTCATTTTAATGCAGCCATTTTGTGCATTTTCCCTAGATGATATTGCTTTAATAGAGGTTAAGTTATAATTTGTTTCTATTGTATATTTTTAATGTAACTTTTTCTTTGTCAGTGACTGGAATTTGTTAATTTTTAATATGAATGTGTTATTGTTGTTGACCCCTCCCACACACACTTTTCATTGTGTGGTGGTCATGGAAGTACATTTTTTTTGTTTACTTTTATATTATTATTATTATTCAGGCCTCCATGGAGTCAAAAGACTCATCGTGGGAGGCCTGGAAGAGATGGGTTGCTACCATTTCCAGATGATGGTTTTCTTTTTTTTTTTATTGCATTGTTTATTATAGTATTATTTATGCTATTTTTGTGGATGGTTCTGTTTGTGAAGTGGTTGGTGTTTTTGTTTTCTTGATTTTTTTAATGTCAAATTTGTAAGGCCAAAGATGTGAGGTATTTGGTTCTTGGTACCTGTATTTCTAAAGGGATGATATATTGGTTTCTATGACTTCTGAAAACTAAAGGATCAGGTTAGCTTTCACAAGGGGCACAGACAAGAGGTGTTTGGTTCTTAATACTTGCATTTCTGAGGTGTGGCTACATCTATTTTTGCAAAAGTGACATGCTGGTTTTAGTAACTTTAAAAGATGGTTAGCTCTTGACAGTCACAGGCTGGAGGTGTTTGGTAGTAGTTTTTTTCTGTTTTCTTGGCAGTTGCATTTCTAGTATTGTATGTATGGGTGTTTTTGTTTAACATGGAGTAGTCTAGCAGGTTGATTGAATTTAAAAGTTTTAGATTAGGTGTTTTATGTAAGGTATATTTTCAGTGTGTCAGTGTTTTGTTTTTGTATGGTGATAAGTACATTAGTCCATTTTTCTATAGGAAGCTGGGAAAAAAATAAAGTGATTTCTTTATTTAGTAGTTAACAAATACAGGCTAATATTTTCAATATCAAGAGAAATGCATACCTACATATTAACAGAAGACAGTAATCAAGCCCAATTCCTGGTAGTGAAGATATTTTAATAATCACATCATCATCAATGACTGTATTAAATATCATAAAAGAAATGTAACAGAAGAATTTACCAAATGTAGTTTAATGAATTTTAGCTACTGAATTGTATCCAACAGGACAATAAGTTTTGTGCAATTTTTTGTACATTTTTATTCCCAGAAGTTATATTATGTAAAAAAAATAATAAAGAAGTAACGTAATATTTATTTGCTGTAAAAAAAAATTACAAAAACTTATAAGTATTATAAGTGTATGATGGCTTGTGGTTTGAAGAAGGAAAAGAATACTAGGAAATACTAAGAATACTAAGGAAAGGAATTAATAGTGTTCGATCCATTAATGAAATTCTAAGGTATTGAAGATTATGAATAATAAGAGCCAAACTGACATGGAGAAATAAATGAGTTTTAGATTTTTATTTCATTGAGATTTTTGTAGCAATTATGATATAGTATTTTAAATAACTTACAAGAAAGAATTAGATTATTTATATGAAGATATGCTTATCAAGTGACAATATAAGGAAGATAGTGTAGTAGAATTGGAATGGATATTTTTTTTTTTTTTTGCTTGAAAAGAAAAAAAAAAAAAAGTTCTAGCAGTAACAAATAGGAAGTAGCTGCATTGAAAATTATTGTATAATAGAATTTAATTTGTAATAATGCTCAAAGATTGCTGGGGAGTATATTTCTCTATGTAGCTATAATAAATTTAGTTTAATCCTTTAGCCCACTGACGAGACCTCAATAAAGGAGCAAACTTTGTTTGCCTACACTTGGGTAAAGGATTAAACTAAATTTATTATAGTCTAACCAAGTGGAAAATAAACTTCCAACCAACTTCTCCATGCAGTAAAGTGCCATGTGATAGATATCACATGACTATTATGTAAGCCCATGGTTTTGTTGCTTTCTCAGTTATCAAAGAAAAGTGCCTTCCGTATGCTTATACCCACATTCATCACAGACGAGAACTAATACATGAAGAGAATTGTATTCTAAAGCAAATTTCACAAGGTTGTTTCTCCAAATTTTGATCAGATAGCTCATTCACAAACTTGTGATCAATTATCTCTGTGATCTTTCTATACAGATAATTTTTCTAATGCAGCCGGCTTGACTTTGACCTGCCCAGTTCTTTCAACTATTGATTTCACCAATGACTACGTGACTGATGTAAGAATTGCTTCAGTTTCTTTTGTTCAGTGTCTTCCCAACATGGTTTCCTTTATGCCTTTGTAGTAAACAACTGTTTTGGCTAAGCAAGAATTCAAATTCTAATTCCTGAGTAGCATGAAAACAATCTTCAAATCTAAAACGATTATTTTAAAAATTTCTTGATGGGCTGCTATTTACATATCTAATCAGCAATGAGAAATAGGCTTTAATCTGTCATGCTGTTCACCTAAAATGAAATAAAGCATACCACATAAAGATAAAGGAACATTTAAAACAGACTGTAGACAGCCTTTTGAAGAAATAATAATCCATAAATCTTACATCAGTAAAAATAAAATTCTCACGGTTTGTTTTCAGTTTACAAATGTTCAGTTTGAGAAAATCTAGTTACTACACAACATTTTACATATTAGAACTCCAACTGATTTCTTTTCTGGAATTCTTGTTTATGGCCAACTCGTTTTTATTATGGTATTAATCTACCCCGCATGAGTTCTCAAAAGAGTATCACACTGCTATTATTCATACGTTCATGGTACTTCATTATTCATAGCATACACCACCACCGCCAAAGTTGCTGTAAATATTATTTACATCTGCAAACATGTACGTTTGCATCCGTTCTTAGTGATATACCCGAAAATGTGGATAGCTTTTCCCAAATTATAGTTATCACTATCGATAGCAATCTGGTCCGGCACTAATAAGCAAAAACAAAAGCAAAATCAAACAGGCTACTGGAATATGATGAGCAATGACATCATATTCCTGAATGAGGCTTACCAAGTATCATAGCCATATTGCCACAAAGACAATAATATACATTTAGAGGTTTGTCCTCATTATACTCTTCTTGATCCTTTGTATCAGAACAGACAATGCTTCTCGATACTACTTTCGGCATTTTTAGGCGCGTTTAAATATGAAGTTTCCAATATATAATTTATATGCAATTAATTAAGTTTTAGACTGTTCTACTTATTTAAAAAAAAAAAATTCATTCCGCATGTATGAAACTCAAAATACCCTCTATCACACACGCATAAAGTTGCGTTGTTTATCTTAGTGACGCACAATGTTAACATGTGAAATGGCGACAAATGCCCCCTAGCGGTCGCCCATTGATAGTTTTTTTCCTTTCTTAAATTAAAAGAAAGTTATGTTCTAGAGCAGCGCTACCCAAACTGTGGGCCGCGGCCCCCTTGGGAGCGTAGGTTTAGTTGAGGGGGCCCGCGAAATAATGAAAACAAATTTTAAATGTTTTAAGACTAAGTAGATTTTTATTTTAAAAGAAACGTATTTAACTTTTATTATTATTTTTTTTGTTATTTTTTTATATTTTAATGGAAAAATTCACACATTGGTGTTGGTTCACAAACTTTACTTCCTGCGTATTTCGGTGCTTAATGAATCTTAGTAAATATTGCTTATTCATATGTCTCATTTCAAAGCAGTGGTTAATTGTAATTACTTCGAATGCTCTCCAGGGAAGCTCCAAATCTTCCTCTCCCTTTCATCACGTGCGTTCGTAATCAGGGACTGTTGATATTGACTTTATATACATATCAAAACTCGTTTTATATTATCACTGTCATCCGAGCTAGTTTTCTGTTACCAATAAAAGTTTCGCATATACTTCACACATGAAAAAAAGCTTAAACAAGTTCATGTGGGGAGATAGTAACTCGCTTGCAGTGGTAAACAACACTCCCTCCCTAACAGCCACTATACTGCAGAGGCAATAAAAACAAGTACTTTTATTATGCCAGTGAATAAGGTATGAGGAGTCTGTGTAACATATTTCTCAACAAATAGTGCAATTAGAGACAACTGGGATAAAAACACACTAATTAATGAATCACATGTCCCCTCATACAGAAACTATGCTGTATAGACTGAAACAAAACCATATGTTGCATGAGCAAACAGAGTATCTAACTAAAAACTATTGTTATTAATTATATATATATTAATATATATATATATATATATTAATATATATTAATTATATATATTAATATATATATATATACTGTATATATATATATTGAATGTTATGGCAGTTTCACATATGGAATTCGGTTGAAGAGAGTTAGCATTTCAACTCAATTGTCAGCTATGCTTTTATCTTTCGGTTGCGTGAACTTTTGTTAATACCGCACCAATCATATGCACGTTTTAATAACCTGCCTTTGCTGTCTGTTTCGCGTTAGGCTTAATTACCTTAAAAGGAGAAAAGTCACAAAAGAGAAAATTGTTCCTGGTCTGGGGATTCCCTTATTCAGGTAATATTCACTAATTTCATGTTATCAGTCTGTGGTGTGCCAGTATCGGTAAGTGGTGATATTATTTGATATATTCTACATTAAAAAATTTAACCCTGAGATTGATAAGTGGCTGATAAAAAATAAAAATAAAAATCCCGCGAACAATCAGAAGAAGCAGAAACAGACTCAAAAAAAAAAGGGCAGGATTTCATATTTTACCAGAACAGCCTGCATCGTCTTCATATATCTCTCTATTACGATTTTTTTCGAGGGGGACCCTGACATCCAGAAGTTTGGGAAGCACTGTTCTAGAGCAGCGCCTCCCAAACTGTGGGCCGCGGTCCCACTTGGGGGCCGTGAAATAATGAAAACAAATTGAAAACGTTTTAAGACTAAGTAAATTTTTTTATCTTAAAACAAACGTATTTAACTTTTGTTATTTATTATTTCTTTTTTGTTATTTTTTATATTTAATGGGGAAAAAATCACACATCGGTGCGGATTCACAAATTTTGCTTTCTGCGTATTTCGGTGCTTAATGAATATTAGTAAATATATGCTTATTCATATAAGTTTCATTTCAAAGGAAATCTAAGAATTGCAGTTTCAAATATTTCACCTGATATTGACTTTTTGTGTAGCAGTATTGAACCACATCCATCACATATTAAGCTTCTTTTATGTTTTTAATTCTTTCTTTATTACTAATCGTTTTACATTTCACGTGCTTGTACTGCAAATGTACAATAATATATCTATCTATATAAAAATATGAGATAATGTGCCATGTCAAATGTGTATGTAAGATGCTAAAAATGTAATATTTGCATTTGATTTTTGCAATATTCGCTGTGTATGTTTTGTATTGAATATAAATACAATAAATATTATAATAATATATGTCTATATTACGATTTTTTTTCGAGGGGGGCGTGAAATATTTTAATTTTTCCAAAGGGGGCCCTGACATCCAGAAGTTTGGGAAGCACTGTTATAGAGCAGCGTTCTTCAACCTTTTTACACCTGCGGACCGGGGAAAATAGAAGAAATATTTCGCGGACCGGCTGACAGCTAGACAGAAACATAAACCAATGCACAGGGTGTCCCAAAATTCACGCAAGAAGTAATTTTGATAGAAAACACAGGTTTTTAATTAAAAATTGTAATTTCTTATTGATTCATAAAGTATACGGTATAGGGTTATACATGGAATAACATATCGGGTAAATGGCCTCCACGGCTTTGCTGGCACATACGCACTCTTTTGTTGAAATTTTCCATGACCGTTTTGTATAAATGTGGCTGAATTTCGTTGATACAGCGCTCAATTTCCTCCTTCAAGGCGTGGGTGGTCGTGGGCTTGTTGGCATAAACCTTAGACTTCAAAAAACCCCAAAGAAAAAAGTCCAACGGCATTAAGTCACATGATCTGGGCGGCCAATTCTGATCACCAAAACAGGAAATTACACGACCAGGAAATGACTCATGCAGTAATTGAATTGTTTCTCGGGCTGTATGGGATGTGGCACCGTCTTGGTGAAACCACATGTCGTCCACATCCATATCTTGCAATTTAGGCACAAAAAACTGGATTATCATGTCGCGATAGCGAGCACCATTAACTGTTATTGCCTTAGCAGCGGCATTTTCGAAGAAGA
Organism: Typopeltis vanoorti; assembly: GCF_054136105.1. Taxonomy (NCBI): domain Eukaryota; kingdom Metazoa; phylum Arthropoda; class Arachnida; order Uropygi; family Thelyphonidae; genus Typopeltis; species Typopeltis vanoorti. Next base: position 14,521,824 of record NC_143563.1, read on the forward strand.
ATGGACCGATGATGCCTCCAGCCCAAAATCCGCACCAAACAATGACACGTTGTGGATGGATTTGTTTCTCAACAATCACTCGTGGATTTTCTGAACCCCAAATGCGACAATTTTGTCGATTAACGAAGCCATCAAGATGAAAATGAGCCTCATCGCTGAAGATGATTTTGTTCGAAAAATAAACATCCAGTTGTTGTTGTTCCATAATTCATTCAACGAACTCTCTTTGCTGTGTGTGTGGTCAGTAGGCTTCAGTTCTTGAGTCAATTGAACTTTGTAAGCATAAAGATGCAAATCTTTCGTGAGAATACGCTGTAGAGAGCTTCTCGAAATGCCCAGTTCAAGACCACGGTGCCGAATTGATGTTTCTGGACTCTCAGCAACACTCTCACGAACTGCTTCGATGTTTTCTGTGGAACGACTTGTTGAAGGACGGCCAGAGTGTATAAGATCACTAATTGATCCAGTTTCCTTGAATTTTTTAATTAATCTTTTCACAGTTGATGAAGTTAAATCACTATTCCGACCATATTTTGTACGAAAATTGCGAACTGTAGCTGCCAAACCTTCATTATTTTTAAAATATTGCTCAACAATGAAAATGCGTTGTTCTTTCATGTAGCGCTCCATTTTTAATAACCCTGAACTGTCAGCTGTCACTCTGTCTTTTTTTTTTTTCTCGTTGGCAACACTTTACCGCAGCGCTAAATTTAAATCTTGCGTGAATTTTGGGACACCCTTTAGATAGTATTTTGTTTATTAAATCCAATGTTATAAAATTACAATATTTAGCTAGTGTGACATCTGCTGCTGCTTAGATGTTAGAAATTTTGATATTCGTGACTGGAGCGTTGTTTCTGAGAGACGAAGAAATTTTTGGCGGACTGCCAGAAAATTTCTGCACACTGGCACCGGACCGCGGACCACAGGTTGAAGAACAAGGTTCTAGAGAGTTTGGAGAACATTGTAGAAATCCTTTATTTTGAGCGAGTTTTTAAGCGCGTTATTAGTTAGCTTTTAGTAAAAAGTATATAAAGAAGTTCGAAGAAAGTATGGCTTATAGATATGAGAACCGCTCCGTCAAAAAATCGATTTATATTTGTATTCAAAAAGTAAAAATTTATCGGTATTTAACATTTATTCTTGTTTGAATATCACGTTTATATATAAAGTTTTGTAATTAAAATTAAAATATTTATTCTGCTTTAAGTATCAAACTTATTATTATTATTTATTTTATTATTTTTCTTTTTTACTTAGTAAAGAAACCGAAACCGATTGGTATCTCGCATTCCTGGTAGCACCACATTACGCAGGGTCACATAGTGCACGTGGAGAGGAGGCACGGTTGCGGTACTAATCTACCGTCTAGTTTTATGATAAAGATAAAAGAATGCTTTCTGCAACTACTCCAAAGACAAATACCAAAGAGAAGTATAATACTAACGATTTGCAGTTCCCATTTTGTGAAGACGTTTCTAAATATGACACTCTCACGAAAATAGGCCAGGGTACTTTTGGGTAGGTGCTGAGTAGAAGATAATAGCATACCATAATAACATCTTTGCCGTGTATTTTAATGATATTTTGTTATATCCAAAAATGTAAGTTACTTCCCCAAAATTTCATCATGAAATGTGTAATGATTTTCAGGGCGTTGAACTCGGTGATCCTAGCAATAACTCCACTCTCTCTTCCCTTTATTGAATGAGAAACTAAGAGACGATTACTTCATTTTTTTTTTTATATATTAGATATTGAGAACATCGTCTTGTCATTATTATGCAACAGTACTATTTCGTATGAAATTTAAGAGTTACTTTTCTGGGATTAGTATTAGAATGAATTGCAAACGTAATTTCCCTAAGGGTAAGCAAACAAGTTTGCGCGTGAGGTAAATTATTTTCATATTGTTTTGCATCGGTGGCTCCTAAACAATGTACATTGCGAAAGCATCAAGCAGTGGTAAGAGTTCAAAGTAATATGGTTATAATTAATTGAATTTATAAATCTGAATAATTTCCAGTTTTCACTTATTGTCAGAATACCAGTTTTTGTTAGAAAACGTTTCAAATATCCAGTGCCGTGAGCAAATGTTATTGATGATGAATTTAATGATGGACGTCGGTGTGGATGTCTATGCTTTTGAATTGTGAATGTTTAATTCCAATAAAGGCAGATTTTCATAAGATAAGCATACTCTGATTATCTAAGACAGAAGATTCGGAAATATATAGAAAAAATAATGATCTTTCATCATCAAAAACCAAGAAGATTGCTTGATAACAGTGTGTGTGTGTGTTATATATATATATATATATATATATATATATATATATATATATATATATATATATATATAACACACACACACACACACATAGATAAAAAAAAATAAGTATATAATATGGTGATGATTATGGCTTGGAAAAGGTCATAGCCAGAAATCAGAAATGGATATGTAAAACATGCTACAGAGGGCAGTAGGGCTCTTTGAAGAGATGTGAAGTGACTACAATAGTGACAATGTAGTCAGATAAAGGAAAAGGAAAAACACATATGATAGGTTAGTGCATAGTAATTTGTTAAGTAAGCTGGACAAAATGAGACTAGAAATGAATCTGGCAGATAAGAGGACAGCTTATTTTGTGAATGAATATAGAAAGTGATAAGGGAATGAACATGTGGAACTATTACAGAAAACAAAAAAAAGGCAACATAGTTTAATAGTTATATACTAAAGTTTCTTCAGTTTTAACATCATTGGTTCATATAAGTAGATACGATAACACAGAGCAGTCGCTAATGATATGGTTAATGGCTTGGGCTAAATTGCCACAGTCATAGTATGGAGAGTTAATCCATTTTCACAGCATCTTTATGCATCTCTCATATCCTGGTTAAGTGGAAGGTCAAAACCTTTAGTCTGGTAGTTAATTCAGGAATATCATTTTGTTGTATAAGACTCTGATCAGACCACACTTAGACTATTGTTCTCAGATTTGGTCCCCAGGATTTGAAGGGGATAAATTAACCGTGGAACTGGTACAAAGGCAGATAACAAAGATAGTTTCAAGACTGTACAATGTTAGTTATGAAGATCGGCTGAGGGAATGTGGACTGCAGAGTTTGGTGGATAGAAGACGGAGAGGTGATATGATTGAGACTTTTAAACTGTTGAAAGGTGGTTACAGGGAGAGTTCTTTCGCTTGGTTGAACAGAGGGAAGGAGTGATGACAAGAGGCCATCCCTGGAAGTTACGAAAGGAAACCATGAGGAGTGGTTTCTTTTTATGGAGGGTGGTTGAACCATGGAATGTATTGCCTGATGGAGTGGTGAGAGTGAGAACGGTCAATGAGTTTAAGGAGTGGTATGATAGACTTTTGTTTCCTTGGGGGGACCTCCCCTCGATGAGTCTTGATAGACTTTGTGTTTCTTAGGAAGGACCTCCCACAATGAATCTTTTGACTCAATGGAAGCCTGGATAATGATGATAATAATAATAATAGTGATATGTAAATTAGAGATGTTTCTGTCATTGGTATAGAAATGCTTTGGCATTGGGCCAGTGTTAAGATTTTAACCACTTATCAAAACTGTCACATTGTGAAAGGCATTTAACTATGAATTTACCAAGGGCATTAAAAATCTAGCTATGCTGCGGCAGCAAGTATAGTTTCCAGGCTGATGCGACATCAAAGATGTCATGCAATACTTGCATGCAGTTCATCTCCAGGCAGGTCATCCAGATTTCAGTCTCTGAATAGTTGATGTCTTCATGTGTGGGCAAGTCACCATTCTCAGTGTTATGTCATAATTTGCCTAAAGCTCTTTTCTTCCTTAACGGAGGAGGAACAATATCACTAAGAGTTGGAAGGAAGTGAATAACTTAGTGTTGATCTTATTTTTCTAGAGATAACATTCATGGTTTGGTTGAGATGCAAGCATTGTTAAGCGATGTTATAATGCAGCTTTCTGCCGTGAGATGTGCTAATGTCAAAGCTGTTGTATGTAATGTACTAGCATCTGCACTCTGTGAAGACATCCAAGTTATTGCAAGTTTTTAATTTTCCAGTGATCTTTGAAGGACAAGGATCTGTCAAGAATTATTCCAATATACTTAGGGCTCCTATTGTATTTTAGACTTCAGAAGCTAGTTTAATTAGCTGTTAATCAAATGGAAAGCAGCAACTTCAATTTTCTGCAGATTGGATTATAAGCACTACTTTTTAAAATATTTCAAGTTTTGGAAATCTAGCTGTTAGTGTATTCTCTGCAACTCCAAAAGAGGTGCTCTGAATTTCAGTTGCAACGTGTCTGTACACATCATTTTCCATAAGACAGTGTTGGGGATGTCATTGGTATAGAAACTGAAAAAAATTGAGCTAGTACAGATTTTTTTTTTTTCCCTGTAAGTTAAAGAATAGTCTTCCCTGTGAAAGACCATTCCTAGCTTTGGAAGCATTAGAATATACCTGAATCCATCTATCTGACAACATATATATATATATGAGGAAAGAATATATGTGGAAGTACAAGGCTGGTGATTATGACAAACTTAGGAGACAGCTTGGAGATATAGCATGGAAAGAGGAGTTGAGAAGTAAAGAAAAATATGCTGCTTTGGAACTGACAAAGAAATTCATAGCAGCATCAATGTGTGAATGTATTCTGAAGGCCAAAAGACTGAATAAGGTAAGTGTAAAATGCATGAATAGGGGACTTAAGCATGAAATCTGGAAGAAGATACTTTGAAGGTAGTACAAGAGGAATAATAGTAATAATCAGTTGCATGAAGAGTATAAAGAACAAGCCAGGGGAGAGTGACTCAGTAAGAAAAACAAAAGTGGAGTATGAGCAGAAATTGGCAAATCAGGCAAACAAAAACCCTAGAGAGTTTTTTTAGATATGTAGCAAGTAGAAGGAAGAATGATTATGGTAAGATGATGTATCTTACCATAATCTTTATCTACTACTACCCTGAAATCCCTAGCTTCTACCGTTTCCTAGAGTACAGTTAGAGTATTTTATAGATAAAAATGGTAGAATGCAACTGCTGTAGAAGACATTGTTAAGATTATTCAGGAATCAATTTATTACGGTGTTTCATCCTTATCAGAGTGGAATCACAACCAACTTAGTGTAGAGGACATAGGAGAGGTTGGCTTAATTGTGAGTGAGCAGGAGGTGTTTGAGGAAATAAATAACATTGCTGTCAGTAAGGCAATAGAATTTCATGACATACCACTATGCATCTTAAGGGAATGTTCCAGGGAATTGGCAGTAGCATTGTTTAATAAGAGTCTTACAAGAGCACAGGTTCCAAGGAGTGGAAAGAAAGTAAAATTGTTAGACTGCATAAAGGTGGTGATAAAGCTATGACTTCAAATTATAGGCCAATTTATAGATTGGTGAGAAATAGGATACAGTAATGGGTTGATAGCAGCAGTATTCTCTGTGGTTATCAGCATGGATTTGTTAAAGGGAGATCATGTTTTACTAACTTACTATAACAAGGTGACAATTACCTTGGATTCAGGAGATGCATATACAGTGGTGTACTTGGATTTTTCAAACGTTTTTGATAGACCTCCACACAACAAGCTGTTAAATAAATTGAAACAGATAGGATTAGATAACAGACTTTTGAGTTGGATCCGAGACTGGCTGATAGATATATTATTATTATTATTAAACAAGACCTCATGGAGTCAAAGACTCATCTAGGAGGTCCTTTTATCTCACACACATCTCATCATACTGTGTCTTAAACACATTCAAACTCCTTGCAGACACCACACTCTCAGGCAAGGCATTCCAATCACTCACAACTCTGCACGAAAAAAAACTGCCTCTCACACCCTCTTTATACAGTTTCCAGGGATGACCTCTGGTTCTCCCCTGATCTCCCACTACTCTCTGTAGAACTTATCCACCATTGATCCTATAACAACCCCTTACCAACTTGTAGGTCTCTATGATATCTCCCCTCTTCCTTCTCTCCACTATACTCTGCAAATTACATCTTTTCAATCTTTCCTCATTCTCGACATTCCAGAGGTCGGAAACTACCTTAGTCAGTTGCCTTTGGACCCTTTCCAACATCTCTTCATCCTTCTGAAAACCTGGTGACCAAATCTGGGCACAATAGTCCATGTGTGGCCTAATCAAAGCCTTATACCATGGAACAAGAATCTCCCTACTTCTACACGTCAGTGTCCTCCGCATCATTTCCAGAAGTTTTTGTGTTGTCTTCACAATTTTGGCCATGTGTCCCCTAAATTTTAGATCCTTATCCACTATCACCCCCAGATCTCTTATTTCCTCTACTTCCAACAATATATTCTCACCAAGCATAAATTCTGCATCCCATCTTTGTTTTCCAAATTTTAAAGCCTTACATTTTGCAACATTGAACTCACATCCCCATTTGCTTGCCCAATCACTCAATTTATTCAAGTCTTCTTGCAAGGCCACAACATATTCACTACTCTTTATGGTTCATCCCAACTTTGCATCATCTGCAAACAACTGAATTTCTCCATCCAAATCTTCGCCAATATCATTAATATACAAGTTAAATAGTAATGGCCCTAAAACAGACCCCTGAGGCACTCCACTAGTGACTTTCCTTTTCCTGGATATTGCACCCCCATACACAACTTGTTGATACCTATCAGATAGCCAGTCTCCAATCCAATGCACTAATCTAATATCCAACCCCATCTGCTCTAGTTTGACTGTCAACTTATCATGAGGTACTCTATCAAAAGCTTTTGCGAAATCCAAGTATATTACTGTGTATCCTTCTCCTCTGTCCAAGGAAGCAGTCACTTTATTGTAATAACTAAGTAGATTACTAAAACATGACCTCCCTTTAGCAAATCCATGCTGTCCATCAGATTATACCATTGTTGTCAACCCAACTCTGGATCCTAGTTCTCACAAGCTTCTCCAACAACTTAACCACATCACCTGACACACAGATAGGCCTATAGTTTGATGCTTGAGTTCGATCACCTCCTTTATGAAGTAGCACAATCTTGCCCGCCTTCCATTCTTTAAGGATTTGACCAAGTGCAAGACTTGTATTAAAAAAATATGTCAAGGCAGGTGTCAACTCTCTTCCACATTCCTTCAGAATACGCGGTGATATATTATCAAGTCCCGCAGCCTTATTTACATCTAGTTTACTCAACTCCCCAAACACCTCTTGCTCACTTAAAGTCAGTCTCTCCTCCCTATCATCAACTGCTCTTAATCTCTCCATGAAGTCACATTCACAAGATTAGATCAGAAAGTTGTATATCGGAGTGCAGTCAGGGCCGCTTTACTGATGATGCAAGACATGCATTTGCATGAGGTGGCAAAATTGGCACTTCCCCCCTTATTTTTCGTATAGTTTACGAAAAATAAGTGTGAGGGGCAGCAAAATATGCTACTGCACTGGGCAGCAAAATTACTAGGGGCAGCCCTTGGTGCAGTATCACAAAAGAGGAGGATCATTAGTGGTTTGTGCATAGGGGTCAGTTTATGGACCATTGTTGTTCAATTTGTATATTGATAATGTTGGGATGGGTTTAACTAAATAGTGATGTGCAGATGATGCAAAATTAGGAAGAGCAATGCTGTCAAGCAGATATTGTGGTCTTATAGGAGTAGTTGAATAAGATTGCTTGATTGGGCAGGTATGTGGAACTGTCAGTTTAGTTTTCCAAAGTGTAAGGTTTTGAAATTTGGTAAGCAGCGATGAGATGGTATGCAAAGTATATACTTGGTGTGGAAGCTTTAAAGGAGGTAGAGAATATGAGAGATCTGGGAGTGGTGGTGGAGAAGGACCTGAAATTCAGGGACCACATAGCACAAGTTGGAAGACGTCGCATCAGATAATGCCATTGATGCAGAGAACCCTGACATCCAGAAATAAAGAGGTTATGATGCCACTGTATAAAATCTTGATTAGACCTCATATGGATTATTGTGCACAGATTTGGTCGTCAGGTTTTCATGGTGATAAGGATATGTTAGAAAGGGTCCAGAGAAGATTCACAATGATGGTCAATGAGTGGTCTTTGGAATGTGGAGTACGAGAACAGATTGAGAAAATGTAAAATGCAAAGCCTCATGAATAGGAGGAGGGATATGATTGAGACATATAAACTAGTCAGGTGTTGTTATCACGTTGACAAGAGGAGATATTTCATATAATGAGAGAGGGGTATAGAGCAAGAGGCCCTCGCTGGAAATTGTATAAGGAGGGTGTGAAGAGAAGGTTCTTTGCATGGAGAGAGCAGTTAGTGATTGGAATGCATTGCCTGAATGCGTTGTGGATGTAGACACATTGAATCAGTTTAAGGCACGGTTGGATGAGCATTTTGTGTGATAGTGTGTACCTCCCATGATGAGTCTCTGACTCCATGAAGGTCAGATGTTAATAATAATAATAATGTTATTATTTACAATGTTAACGATCTTGAGAAAGGGAATGACCTCTAGAAATTTCAAAATTAGATCTCAATAAACAAAACAGAGATTGTGTCCATTAATATCATTATCTTTTTATCACGTTATTTATGGCATCCCCATAAAGAATGATTGCTTGAATTCACTAAGGATGATGCTGAGGAAGAACAAGATTATGCCACTGGGAGGTGTATGTATATTTATGATAGTTAATCCATAGCTGTACTAAAGATGCCAGCACTGGTGTTTGGTTGGTTGACAGTCTAATTCAGTGTTTCTCAAACTTTTTTCGACTCTGGAACACTTCACAAATCCTGAAATTTTCACGGAACATCATGGTTATTTTTTAATGTATAAATTAATAATTCATTGGTAATTTAGCTGATTTTTTATTATTAATCAATAATTGCTAATTAATTAATTAAACATCAATTAAACCATCATTAAATTAATTTGTGCTGACAAATTAATTTAAGAATGACAAATTCCAGAACTTCTCGCGGAACACCTATTCACCTTCCGCAGAACACCGGTTAAGACCACTGGTCTAATTAGTAATATATTGTTCTTAATGTCAGTTTTTAGTATCATTGCATGGGCACCTGCATGAAGTCCGAAAATTCATTGTGGGAGGCCCAAACAATCTATCAAACAATATCTATCACTCTGTTTGAAACCATTAACAAACAAAGCACTCACTACTGACTCAGGCAACCAATTCCATTCATTCACCACTCTCCAAACAAAAAAATTAGTTCTCATACCCTTGTTAACCACACTCTTACCTAACTTCCAGAGATGATCTTTTTTTACTGCCTCCCTCCTAACCAAGTGCTGAAACATTTCCCCTTCATCAATCCTATAAAAGCCTTTAAGTAACTTAAGTGTTTCTATCATATCTTTCCTGTTTTACCTCTCAACTAACTTTGCAACCCACAAATCCTCAGTGTATCCTCATAGGGAGCATTCCACAGACCATCTTGGTCACTTGCCTCTGGATCTTCTCCACCACTTCCTCATCCCCAAAAAACCCAGGTTACCTGACCTGAGCACAGTCATCCAGATGTGGTCATATCAAGGCATAATAAAGAGGAATGATAACTTCCTTATCTCTGCTTGTTAGTAATAATCAAGTAGTCCTGTGAGCTGCTCTGGCCACTTTAGCAATATACCCTCTAAACTTCAGCTCTTTATCTACTACTACCCCGAAATCCCTGGCTTCTACAGTTTCTTAGAGTACAGTTCCCTCAGTGTGATACAGCTTGTAATCTTTGTATAACAAAATGCATAATTTTACACTTTTCCACATTAAATTGACATCCATTATGTTTTGCCCATACTGTCAGCCTATTTAAATCATTTTACAAGCTCTCTACATCACCTTGATTAACTATTACTCTACCCAACTTAGCATCATCATAAGCAAAAAACTGAATATCTCCCTTCAAATTATTTCCTATATCATTTATTATTATTATTATTACGGGTATCTCCATGGAGTCAGTAGACTCATCGTGGGAGACCCAAACTAGCAAAACAATATGTGTCATATCTCTTCTTGAATTCATTTACAGACGAAGAGCTCACAACTAAGTCAGGCAATGAATTCCACTCATTCACCACCCTCCAGGCAAAAAACCTTGTTCTGACACCTTTGTTAACCACACTCTTCTTTAATTTCCAGGAGGACCTCTTGTTCTTCCATCACTATCACACAGCTGAAACATTTCCCCTGCATCAGTCCTATAAAATTTAAATGTTTCTATCATATCCCCTCTTCTTCGCCTATCAACCAATCTCTGCAATCCACAAGCTCTCAATCTATCAATGTAGGGAGCATTTTTTACATCACTCACCAACTTGGTCACTCTTCTCTGAACCCTCTCCACAGCCTCCTCATCTTCAAGGAATCCAGGTGACCAGACCTGAGCCCAAATGTGGAAGTATCAATGTTTATAAAGGGGAATAATAACCTCTTTATCTCTGGATGTCAGTGTGTTCCTCAACAACCAAGTAATCCTATGTGCCATCTTGGACACCTTAGCAATGTGTCCTCTGAATTTATGTACAAATAACATTGGTCCAAGCACAGTGCACTGTGGTACAGTTTCTGTTATCCATATTTAAGATGATTAATGTTGGAGATCAAGATATATCCAGGGATTTTCCCTCTGGAAAGAAGTTGAGTATCTTTTGTATGTCTCTAGTAGCACAAGAACATCAATTTGGTGATTCATTTGAAATTCTTATTAGGTACTGACATTTGGATCATTGCTATTATCTATTATCCTATTGGATAATAGCAACGATAAGGAGAACCTTAACGTGTAGAAGCAAGCTATAGTTCCCTTGTGTAAAGCCTTTATCAGGCTATATATGGACCACTGTGCACAGATTTATCCACCTGATTTTAAGGGCGTGAGGATATCTAAGGATAGATATGGAGGGTTTAGAAAAGATTCATTATGGCATTGGTGGGTGTCTGAAATGTAGGATATCGAGATATCAAGAGAGATTGAGAAAATGCAATTTGCACAGCCTTGTGAATAGAAGGAGAGGATATTTGATTGATGTTGGCTGATCTTCCTGTCTATCCATAGGAGACTTATGAGACTAATTTGCAGGAACAGGGAATTCTTTATACACTCCAGGAACTGAGAGAGGAGGAATTTGTTTTTTAGTAGATAGTTTCAAGCTTGAAAGCCATGCAGAGGTTGTATTCCTTTAAAATTTATATTTTTTCTGAAGTGCCTTGGATATAAGGGATGATGATAGTATTACCAAACTTTTTCTGAGAAGAAGGTCAAGGATTAGGGGAAGGATTTTGTTGTACACTGAAAAAGGCAGGTTACCATTGAGTAGGCATGCTATCAAGGTGTCTAAACTATTATTAGATACCTTTTCCTATTGTAAACTGGATTCTAGGGTAAAGACTATTGAGGTGAGAGAGGAAAGGGTCTGGGCCATGAGGCCAAATAGAGAACACATTCTCCATGTATCATAATCAGATAGAAAGTTTGAGAGGGGCTTGTTTTTCAAAATTCTATGGAAAAAAAAGGGGAAGTAGAACTCATAGAGGTACACCTATATCTATTTATAAATTTTGTGCTTCCAAGAGAATTATCTGTAACGGATAGTTAAAGAAAATAGATTTGTGAATATCAGGATGAAAAACTTTTTTTTATAAGTGATAAGGTGTTATTTAAGGGAATGTTGGTGAACAGCGGCATGATGTCAAAGCTAATCAAAATATCTGCCTTATTTAACATTAAATTCTCAATAGAAGTTTTAAAATGGTTAGAGTTTTTTTTTTTTTTTATTGTATAGGATGTGGTATGACCAGTGAAGGGGATAAGAAAGCTTGCTAATTTTTTTTGCTAATTCAGATCATGGGGAATCTGAAGCATCTACTATAGGTCTCAAGGGGAAATCGAGTTTGTGGATTTTTGGTAATCCATATATCTAGGGAAACTGAAGGGTTTGAGTGTTTTTTTGCAATTCCAGGAGGTCAGGAAGAAACTTTTTTTTTGAGCAGAATGATGTTCAGTTTTTTTATTGTAATCACTGGTGATGATTATACTATTGTACTTTTTGAAAATTATGGAGACAACTACTTTGTTTGAATAAAAATTTAGTTTAATATAACTAAAATCTACATTCGACGTTTCAACCTTTATGTCAAGGTCATCTTCTGGAGCATACAACTATACACAGACAACAAGCTACACTACAATCAAACTGGTTTGTTAAAGTTACTCACCAACTGCTCAACAATTGTTGGCCTGACCTCTGGTGGAAAAAAAAAAAATTATACATCAATGCTAGAGTCCTATTATTAGTGTTATCTGTTGGTTGTAGAAATACATTGGATGCAACAACAAGTTTATGTATCTATCTATATACATATATTAACATCATGATTATAAATGTACATTCCAGCCAGTTGGTATGGAATGGTTTCTAATACTAGCTGAAGATTGGCTAGAGTCCTGACTTATGCTGGATCTTATATATTAGGTAGGCTGAATGTGTGCCATCCAGATCCTTGGAATTTTCATGCCATCTTTGTTGTTGATATTTGGGTGGTTTATCAGGATTTCGCAGGCTTCCTTAAATTTCCTTTCATACCAGGTTTTTGTATGGTGTAAAGAGAAGGCACTTTTCCAGTTGATTTGGTGTAAGGTGTTCAGCGCGCGTGACCTGAGAGGCCTGCTTCACCACGTACTTTCACCGTACGTGGTGAAACAGGACGGACAATCCCTATACGTAAGAAAGAACACATTAAATATAACCATTATGGTGAAGCAGGCCTCTCAGATCATGCGCTCAACACCTTATGCCAAATCAACTGGAAAAGCACCCCTCTCTTTGCACCATACAAAAACCTGGTATGAAAAGACATTTAAGGAAGCCTGCGAAATCCTGATAAACCACCCAAATATCAACAACAAAGATGGCATGAAAATTCCAAGGATCTGGATGGCACACATTCAGCCTACCTAATATATAAGATCCAGCATAAGTCAGGACTCTAGCCAATCTTCAGCTAGTATTAGAAACCATTCCATACCAACTGGCTGGAATGTACATTTATAATCATGATGTTAATATATGTATATAGATAGATAGATATATAAACTTGTTGTTGTGCCCAATCTATTTCTACAACCAACAGATAACACTAATAATGGGACTGTAGCGTTGATGTTTTTTTTTTTTTTTCCACCAGAGGTCAGGCCAACAATTGTTGAGCAGTTGGTGAGTAACTTTAACAAACCAGTTTGATTGTAGTGTAGCTTGTTGTCTGTGTATAGTTGTATGCTCCAGAAGATGACCTTGACATAAAGGGCGAAATGTCGAATGTAGATTTTAGTTATATTAAACTAAAGTTTTTATTCAAACACGGTAGTTGTCTCCATAGTTTTCAAAAATATATTCGGATCACTGTTTAAGCTTAAAAGAAAGGATTATACTATTGTCTTTGCATAGTTTCTTGAGACACTGAGTTGGCAGGATGATAATTTCTTTTATGAGTCGAAGATCTGGAAAGGATAGCATTGTTAGCTATTTCTGGAGTTAAGTTACAGATACCACATTTGATGTTGAACACTAGGTTTAGTGCCAGTGTTAAGTTTAGTTTAGTGTTTGCTTTGGAGCAATGACAAAATTATGGCCGAGACTTAGGGTGCTTACTGCAGTTTCGTTAAGCCTTTTTGATGATAAGTTAACTGCACTATGAAGAGGTTGAACTTTGGATTCTATACCCTTCTCTCTAGTTTTTCCTCCTGATATCACAGATCTCTTTTCCTTTGCTAACCATTCCAGATATTTCTCTTGGAAGCATAAAATTTATAAACAGAATACCTCTGAGTTCCCCCCCCCCTGCCAATATTTTTATGGAATATTTGAAAAACAAGTTCTTGATTCAGCCCCTCTCAAACCTTCTATCTGGTTAAGATATGTGAACAATGTGTTCTTTATTTGGCCTCATGGTCCAGACACATCAGACTCTTTCATCTCAGTAGTCTTCACCCTAGAATCCAGTTTACTATGGAAAAGGAAATTAAACTACACCTTGCTAACATGCCTACCAAATGGTAACCTGTCCTTTTCAGTATACAGGAAACTCACTCACACTAGCAGATACATTCCAAACATTCTCATCACTCTCCCTCACAACAATATGGTATCATTAAAACAGTAACTAATGGAGCCTATAACCTTTGTTCCAATGGTTGTTCCAAAAATTTCCTCTCTTGCAACAGAACTTAATCATATACACCCAGAGCTGGCTCTACCAATGATACAAGACGTGCATATACACTGGGTGGCAAAATTGGCATAAACTATATGAAAAATAAGGAGGAAGGGGCAGCAAAATTCCTAGGGGTGGCCCTGTATATGCCACACCTTCTTATCTAATGGCTACAGTTCCCATAGTATATAAAAAAAAAATAATCAATCCTTAACACAATCCTCAACCTTCTCTTCAGAAAAATTTTAATAATGCGATCATCATCCCTTATGTCCAAGGCACTTCAGAAAAAAATAGCCAGAATCCTAGAATCTTAAAGGACTACAACTTCTGCATGGCTTTCAGGCTTGAAACTAGCTATCTTTATCTGCTCTTCTAAAGACCAAATTCCTCCTCTCAGTTCTTGGAGTATATACAGTTCCCTGTTCCTGCAAATTAGCCCACTAATTTGCAGGAACAGGGTAAGCAGGAAGATAAGCTAACATCTTTATGGAAGAACATAAAGTCATGACTATGGTCAATATGGCTTGCAGACCATGCTCCATTACAGTAAATTTAGAAGACAAAGGCTGTTTTTAGAATCTGCAGCTGCTCTCAGAAATCGGCCTAATTTGAATAAATATTGTTGCATTAAACTTCCCAAAATATTGAAATGCTAATACTTTGAGATCTCAATTTACATCCTAAGCTGCCAACAAGTGCCCACAGAGGATACCCCACCTAGCTAGGACTGTAAGCTTTAATCCACATGTTTCACTTTGTGTGTGTGTGTGTGTTACAGGTCTCGTATTGTACTTCCTGATGATGTCTCAGTGACTGAGACAGATATTGGAAGAATTAAATGTTATTTTAATCCTTTCTCAGTGCTGTTTAATTCGATTAAGCCTTTAACATGAGTTTCTCCCAGCACTTAAGCCTTTATACACAAATGTAGTGTATAGTTGTAGTTTGATATTTTTTTTTGTGCGAGAGTGTGGACCTCTTTATTATTATTATTATTATTTAGGCTTCCAAAGAGTCAAGACTCATCGCGGGAGGTCCTTCCTAGGAAACATAAGTCTATCAAGACTCATCGTGGGAGGTCCCTTCTAGGAAACACAAAGTCTATCATGCCACTTCTTAAACCCATTGACCATTCTCGCTCTCACCACTCCATCAGGCAATGCATTCCATGGTTCAACCACCCTCCATACAAAGAAACCACTCCTCACCCCCCTTGCTCACAGTTTCCTTTTGTAACTTCCAGGGATGGCCCCTTGTCATCACTCCTTCCTGCTGTTCAACCAAGCGAAACAACTCCCCAGTGTCAACCATGTAACCACCTCTCAACAGTTTAAGTCTCAATCATATCACTGCTCTTTCTTCTATCCACCAAACTCTGCAATCTATATTCCCTCAGCCGATCCTCATAACTAACATAGTACAGTCCTGAAACTGTCTTTGTTATCTGCCTTTGTACCCTTTTCCACAGTTAATTTATCCTCTCAAATCCTGAGGACCAAATCTGAGAATGATAGTCTTAAGTGTGGTCTGATTAGGGTCTTATACAACGGAATGATAACTCTTTTATCTCTGCAATCAGTGTCCTTCTCATTATTGCAGCAATCCTCTGCATTACCTTCACTACCTATGCAGTATGTCCCATAAATTTCAGGTTTGTATCTATCATCAACCCCAGATCACTTGTCTTCCCTACTTCCTTCAGTATAGCTCCTCCAATACAGTATGCAGCATCCCATTGGTGTGTCCGAAACCTCAAGACCTTACATTTTGCTGCATTAAACCGACCCCCATTCATTTGCCCATCTGTCTAGCTTATTCAAATCCTCTTGCAGGGCTACAACATCTGCACTATTACTAATAACCTTTCCCAGCTTCACATAATCTGCAAACAACTGAATATCCCCCTGCAATCCACTGACAATGTCATTGATATAAAGGTTAAACAATATAGGTCCCAGTACTGAGCACTGTGGGATCCCACTTGTAACCCTCTGCCTCCTTGAAACTTCCCCACCATACACAACTCTCTGATACCTATCAGACAGCCAATCCTGAATCCAGTTGACCAAACCATCATGTGGCACCCTGTCAAATGCCTTCGCCAAGTCTAAGAAAATTGCAGTATATGCCTTTCCCTCATCTAATGCTCTTGTAACTTTATTATAAAAGGCTAGCATATTGCTAAAACAAGAGCGTCCTTTCACAAATCCATGTTGATTCTCACAGATAACATTACCCTCATCTGCCCAATGCTGTACACGGTCCCTCACTACTTTCTCCAAGATCTTAACAACTACTGATGACACACAGACTGGCCTATAATTAGACACTTCCAGTCTGTTACCACCCTTATGCAATGGCACTATCTTACCTTCCTTCCATTCCCTGGGCACCTTTGCCAAAGCCAGACTTTCATTGAAAAGCCACGTTAAAGGTATTGTCAATTCCCTAGCACATTCTCTCAAAACTCGTGGCGAAATACCATCCAGTCCCACAGCTTTACTGACATCCAGAGTACTCAGTATCTGAAACACACTCTCCTCCTGTACCTCCAGACCTCGTACCAGTCCTATCCCTCTAGCATTAAAACTGACTCCTCTAGGATGAAATACTCCAATAAAGTGTTCATTGAACAATTCCACTATGTCCTCTGCATCAGTCACTCTATTCCCATTTTTATCCCACAATATCATTCTTCCACAGTCATTTCTCCTCCTACTGGCCACATAGCTAAAAAATTCCCTAGGATTTTCTTTGGATCTTAGGGCCAATCTCCTCTCATATTCCAGTTTCGCTTTCCTTACCACACGAGTCACTCTTCTGGCCTGTGTCTTATATTCCTCATGCATCTCTTCACCTGTCTCCTTATATCTCTTCCATAGCCTCTTTTTCGCATGCAATTCCTGTTTAATATTGTTTGTCATCCACTTTACTCCAAATTGCGCCCTCTTCTTCACTCGTGGTATACAACTTACCATTGCTGATAACAAATATTCTTTCACAATTTCCCACGCACTGGTGATATCCCGGCCTTCCAATTCCTCCCTCCATGAAACTTCCCGAAGTTGACGTCTAAGACTATTATAATCACCTGCCTTATAATTCCACATAAGTTCCCGTCTCTTTGATACTCCTGCATGTCTATTCATTTTCCAAGTCAAAACCATATGGTCACTCTCTCCAACTGGTGGGAGAGACGTCAACTCAGTTATTATCAACTCTTCTGATGCTATAACCAAATCCAAAATTTTTGAACCTCTTGTTCCCTCTGTTACATGTTTCCTAAGACATTTGTCCCTCAAGAATTCTAGAAATTCCATTCCCCTATTGTTACATGCATCTTCCTCTCTCCAATTTATACTACTGAAGTTAAAATCTCCCATAACAATCATTCTTCTTGCACTTGCCAAACTTAGCTGTCTAAACATCTCCTGGTCCCCATCCTCTGTGCTCCTGGGTCTGTAGCAACACCCCACTAAATATCCTGTCTTGCCTACCTCTACCTCACACCATACGCTCTCAAAATCATTTGTCTCACTACCTTCCAAATTTTCCACTCTTAGAGGACATAGGTCATCACTTATCATAAGCAGCACCCCACCACCACGCTTTCCCCTCCTATCCTGGCGAAAAATGCTATACCCAGTGACTTCTATTCCTGTTTTTATATCCAATTCTGTCAACCACGTCTCAGTGATCGCAATAATTTTTGGCCAGGCTGATGCTATCTGCGCCACCAATTCCTCTCCCTTATTCCGGATACTCCTGGCATTAGTATACAGCATATAAATGCCATTGTTTCTATACCCAGCATTATCCCTTCTAGACTCCACTGGGCTCAGTCTTACCTGACATTGTCTCCCTTCTCCCAAGTATCCATTCCCACAAGAGGCCACCCCTGCTATCATCCTCCCTGGGACACACTGACTCGTTCAGAACAGCAATCTCTCCAGATGCCTACGTCCTTCCTCATTCAAATGCAAACGGTCTCTCGCAAACAACTCCTCTCTTTCCTCAAACGCACTCCAAGCATCCACATATACCAGTCCTCTCTTGTCACACATTCTCGCTATTATGCCATTCAATATCACCGCTCTTCTGCTCAGCTCATCATTATCATACCTAGGCAACACGCACACTATTTTTCCTCTCTCTGTCTTCTTCCGTACAGTCTCAAGCAAAAATCTCATATCTCTCGCTGCCCGACTTACATTACCACTCAAGTCATTCGTTCCTACCATCACAATCATCTCATCCACCCTTTCACTTCTCTTAATTGCCATAGCCACCCTTTCTATTGTTCCTCCTGGCAAACACTCCTCACGCATCCTATCCTGAACACCACGGATCATTGAGTCACCATACATTATACCTCTTACCAAAAAAATTTCCGTCGAGTCGGATTTGAACCACCGATCTATGGATAACTGAATTATTAACTACAGTCCACCGCTCTGCCAACTGAGCCATCGACGGACACACACATATATATATATATATATATATACAGGGTGTTCGGGATAAATTTGACAGTTTCGTAAGGAAAAAGAAAATCTTCTTTGTATCTATTAAATTTAATGAATTGACAAAAAAACATTACAGGCAGAGTTAATTACAATACTATCAACAAGATTTACTCAAAATAACCACCATTAGCATCGATCACAGCTTCAATTCTGCTTCGGAACCTCGAACAAGCTGATGCTACAGTCTCCCTGGGAAGGGCCGCAAAAACTGTTTTAATTTTATCCATTAACTGGGCTTTTGTATTACTGGAAGTGCGATTGGTGTCTTTTTCAACTGCGCCCCATACAAAATAATCCATGGGGTTAAGGTCTGGGGAGTTTGGAGGCCAAACATTTGGACTGGTGAAGTCGTAGAAATTTTCAGACAACCATTTTTGACTTTTCCCAGAGGTGTGGCAAGGGGCCGAATCCTGCTGCCATACATACGGCCTACCATTGGCTACCCTTGTTATCCAGGGCTTGACTACAGTTAGCAACTCCACGAACAAAGCCCGAATTCCAATGCCAGGGTTCTTCAACACCTGTTCCTGCAGATTTGCGAGGAATTCTGCTGTACGAACGCAATCAGATCGTCTGCTAGGGATCTTTCTTCTTGCTACATCCTCGTAGTCACCATTGCAAGTCTCTAGTTCATGCCTGATTGTTTTTACTGTATTCAGGGAGCATTGGGCAGCAGTCATAATATCCTTATTTTGATGGCGGGCACGAATCATCATGATACAAGTTATTCTCTTCCATGATTCAGGTGGGTTCCAGCTATCCATCCTTTCTGACATCTTGTATATGAATGAAGAAGGGTCCAAACTTTTAAATGAAGAGAAGTGTGTGTTAATACATGTAACTTACGGAAAAATATAATTAATTATAAATATGTCAAATTTATCCCGAACACCCTGTATATATATATATTATTATCATCCAGGCATCCATGGAGTGAAAAGACTCATCATGGGAGGCGCCTCCTAGAAAACACAAAGTCTATCACACCACTCGTTGAACTCATTGACCATTTGTGCTCTCACAACTCTATCAGGCAATGCATTCCATGGTTCAACCATCCTTCATGCACTCCTCACCCTCTTGTGCACAGCTTCCTTTCGAATCTTCCATGGATGGCCCTTGTCCTTGCTCCATCCCTCTGTTCCACCAAGCAAAAGAACTCCCCAGTGTCAACCCAGTAACTACCTCTCAACAGTTTAAAAGTCTCAATCATATCACCTCTTCTTCTGTCTATCAAACTGCAGTTCACATTCTCTCAGCCTATCCTCATAACTAACATTGTACAGTCCTGAAACCATCTTTATTATCTGTCTCTGTATCCTTTCCACAGTTAATTTATCCCGTTTCAAATCCTGGGGACCAAATTTGATAACAATACTCTAAGTGTGGTCTCAACAGGGCTTTATACAGTGGAATGACAACTCTTATCTGTGCGGGTCTGCATCCTTCTAGTATTGCAGTAATCCTCTGGGTTACCTCCACCACCTTTGCAATATGTTCCCTGAATTTCAATCAACCATCACCTCCAGATCTCACCCCCCCCACTTCCTCCAATCGAGGATCGCTTCCCATTGATGTATCCCAAACTTCAAGACTTTACATTTTGCTGCATTAAACTGACTCCCCCGTTCATTTGCCCATCTGTCCAGTTTATTCAAATAATCTTGCAGGGCTGCCAAATCTGCACTATTACTAATAACCCTTCCTGGCTTCACATCATCTGCAAATCCCTGCAATTCATATCCCCCTGCAATCCACTGACACTGCCATTGATATAAAGGTCAAATAATACAGGTCCCAGTACTGAGCCCTGTGGCACTCCACCTGAAACCTTCTGCCTCCTTGATATTGCTCCACCATACACAACTCTCTGATATCTATCGGATAGCCAATTCTGAATCTAGTTGACTAACCTGATATCTAAAGCCATGTGCGGCAACTTAATTATCAGCTTATCATGTGGCACCCTGTCAAATGCCTTTGAAAAAAAAAAAAAAAAAAAAAAAAAAAAAATGGCAGAATATGCCTTTCCCTCATCAACTTCATCATGTATATCCCTTGGAAATACAGAACTGAGAGAGAGAGATCAGGTATAAATGATGTGGTAACTGTAGTATGCGAAAGCAAGATGAAATGGGCAGGCCACATAGCCAGACTCAGAGATAACAGACGGACATATAGAATACTTGACTGGCAACCAAGAATAAAGAGAAAACCAGGAAGACCCATTAGTGAAATCTATGGGTACAACATGGATGAGAGAGGCTCATGATCGAGATCACTAGAGGCATCTTTGTGATCTGCACTTATGAAGAAATCCTGAATGAAATACAGGTCCATCAAGGTAATATATCCCTAGTCCACCCATGGTACATGTACTATAGGTTTGCAAATAATCTTTTGTGGATGGGAGAAACATTTATAAGACACAAAAATTAGTTGTTAAATTAACATGGAAGAGATTTTTCACAGAATGGGGAAACAGGTGTAGAACAAGATGCCATTTCTAGAAGCTATATAAAGAGGATATAAACAAGGAAAGAAAGAACAAGATTTTTGGTGCAGAGAGTGATTGAGAGGAATACATTACTGAAAGTGTGTAACACCAAATGGGTTTCATGCAGTTGGTGAGCTGTGTGATAGTCAAATCTCCCATGGTGAGTCTTAACTCAAGAGTGATTTGATGATGATATTACTGATAAAATGTTACATGCTGTTTTACCGAGTTGAACCATGGAATGCATTGCCTTATGGAGTGGTGAGTGTGAGAACGGTAAATGAGTTTAAGGAGTGGTATGATAGACTTTGTTTCTTGGGGGGGGGGGGGGTTCAAATTTGCATTTTTATGATATTTATACTTTATGAAATTCAATTATTTCAGGGACTAAAATGTTGTGTAGTTAAAGAGGTACTTATTAACAGAGTCATCCATGGAGTCAAATGATTTATCGCAACCAATACAACATTGGGCAGATGAGGGTAATGTTATCTGTGAGAGTCAACATGGATTTGTGAGGTGGTGCTCTTCTTTTAGTAATATGCTAGCCTTTTATAATAACGTTACAAGAGCAGTAGATGAGGGAAAGGCATATACTGCCATTTTCTTGGATTTAGCGAAGGCATTTGGCATGGTGCCACATGATAAGCTGATATTTAAGTTGCAGCACATGGGTCTGGATGTCAGATTGGTCAACTGGATTCAGGATTGGCTGTCTGATAGGTATCAGAGAGTTGTGTATGGTGGAGCAGTTTCCAGGAGGCAGAGGGTTACAAGTGGGGTCCCACAGGGCTCAGTACTAGGACCTATATTGTTTAACCTTTATATCAATGACATAGCCAGTGGATTGCAGGGGGATATTCAGTTGTTTGCGGATGATGCGAAGCTTGGAAGGATTATTAGTAATAGTGCAGATGTGGTAGCCCTGCAAGAGGATTTAAATAAGCTAGATAGATGGGCAAATGAATGGGGGTGTCAGTTTAATGCAGCAAAATGTAAGGTCTTGAGGTTTGGGAAACATCGATGGGATGCTGCATACTCTATGGGAGGAGTTATACTGGAGGAAGTAGGGGAGACAAGAGATCTGGGGTTGATGATTGATAGAAACCTGAAGTTTAGGGGACATATTGCAAAGGTGGTGAAGGTAACACAGAGGATTGCTGCTATTATGAGAAGGACACTGACCTGCAGAGATAAGAGGGTTATCATTCCGTTGTATAAGTCTCTGATCAGACCACACTTGGACTATTGTTCTCAGATTTGGTCCCCAGGATTTGAAGGGGATAAATTAACCGTGGAAAGGATACAAAGACGGATGACAAAGATGGTTTCAGGGCTGTACAAGGATAGTTATGAGGATCGGCTTAGAGAATGTGGACTGCAGAGTTTGGTGGATAGAAGAAGGAGAGGTGATATGATTGAGACTTTTAAACTGTTGAGAGGTGGTTACAGGGTTGACACTGGGGAGTTCTTTCGCTTGGTTGATCAGCGGGAAGGAGTGATGACAAGAGGCCATCCCTGGAAGTTACGAAAGGAAACTGTGAGCAAGAGGGTAAGGAGTGGTTTCTTTGTGTGGAGGGTGGTTGAGCCGTGGAATGCATTGCCTGATGGAGTGGTGGGAGCGAGAACGGTCAGTGGGTTTAAGGAGTGGTATGATAAACTTTGTGTTTCTCAGGGGGGGACTTCCCCTCGATGAGTCTTGACAGACTTTATGTCTTAGAAAGGACCTCCCTCGATGAGTCTTTTGACTCCTTGGAGGCCTGAATAATAATAATAAATAATAATAATAATAATATATATATATATATATATATATATACGAGGGACATCCAGAAAGTAAGTTCCGTTTTTAAATATTTTCACTGCAGTGCTACGATCTCAATGGTGCACATGCGTGCTGAGTTTGTTGATTTCTTAGCAAGGTGTTTGTGCTATTTTCAGTGTGTACGTTTCTTGGTTTGTGATTATAATGTCTAAGAAAATGGAATCGCCCGCTGCATGTGAAATGAGGTCAGTTATCCATTTCTTGAATGCAAGGAACGTTAAAGCAGCTGAAATTCATCAGCAAATTATTGAGGTTTATGGAGAACATGCAATGAGTGAATGAGTTTATGGAGAACATGCAACTTCTCGCCACCTTCTGCTGGGAACAATTCCATCATCCCTCATATAGTCCTGACCTCGCACGAAGCGACTTTCATCTATTCAAACATCTGAAATCTTTTCTTGGTGGCTGGCGGATTCAAGACGATGATGAGGTCAAAGAGGCAATCAATACGTAGTTTGTGTCACAGGTGGCAATCTTCTATAATGAAGGTATACAACTCTTGGTGACCCATTATGATAAGTGCCTGAACAATGGTGGAAATTATGTAGAAAAGTAGTGAAAGATGTCTACTTTAATTTCCAATAAAGTTTTTTTTGTAAGTATATTTTTGTTTCTCTGACAGCCCATCAGAACTTACTTTCTGGACGTCCCTCGTATATATGTATTGTTGTTGTTTCTATTTCTATCAATTTTATATATATATATATATATGTGTGTGTGTGTGTATGTATTTTTTAGTTAGTTTTACATAATCCAGAAACTCTGCTCTACACGTGGTCTCACGATGACATTCATCACTTAATTCACAAAGACAATCGCAAACATCCGTGGTGGGATTCAAACCCAAAGCCTGTTGGTTGGAGAGTGGGTATGCTAACCACTTGGCCAGCCATGCTGGCACAGATGTGTACCCAAGAAAGGTTATAAAATCTATTGTACATTAATACTGTGGATTGGTGAAGTATTTTGTATATGTTTTTTACTTAATTTCATGTCTCCAGTAAGTATGGTGGTGGTCTTCTGCTTAGAATACAATCACAAACCTTCATGTCTATGGTGGAATTTGAACCTGCAGCTTCTTGGTTGGAAAGTGAGTATGTTAAGCACTTTACCATGCTTGCAAAAAGTAATGTGTACTTTCCAGGGCTTACCAAAATGTCTCAATGATATCTCTGCTTTCCACTAGACTCTGCTCTCCACTAGACTTTTGCATGTATTTCCTCAATTATTCTTCACACTCAGCATTCCAGAGAGTGGAAACCACCTTATCATCCCTGAAACCTTTATCACTTATGCATTGAAAACTAGGTGACCAAGTGTGTGCATTCACATGTAACCTGATTAAGGTCTTATACATGCAAACAGTAACCTTAATTCTACATGTTAATGTCTTCTGCATCATTGCCATATCTGTTGTAATGTCCTCGTTTTTAGCATTATGTCCCTTAAATTTTGAGTTCTTGTCCAGTTTATCAATCCCAGATTGTATGTCCCTTTATCAGTACCAGAATACAACGTGATTGTATTCTAAGCAGAAGACCACCACCACACTTACTGCAGACATGAAATTAGGTAAAAAATACATACAAAATATATAAAAAAAAATAATAATTTCAAGTAATACTTCACCTTATCTGCACATCCAGGACATATTCCTTACAAGTTTATATTCTGCAACCGATCCTTGCCTTGCTTTACAAATTTTAATCCTTTTCAACTTGTAACATTGAACTTGGCAATCCATTCAGTTGTCTTCTCACACAGATATGTATAGTTGTGTGTGTGTGTGTGTGTGTGTGTTAAATGGACAGTTCAACGGTTGAAAATCTGTTGAACTATGTTAACACTTTCTTGTTTGAAATGCTGAATTTTAGTGCAAATTTTCCATTTTATTGATTGATCTTACATGATTTAATTGAAATAACTGTGAATACTTTCTATGGAAGCATTCCCATAATAAAACTTGAGATGAATGAGTAGAATGGATTGGTAAATGAGCTTTAAGGAGGGGTGTGATAAGCATTGTGTGAAAAATGATTAGCAAGGACCTTCCACAGTGATTTTTCAGACTTCATTGATATCTGTCTAAATTAATATCTCTAGCTTATATATAAAATTTAAGTAAAATTTTAATAATTTCTTATTGATGACTGCTTGCTTTTCCATTTTGAAATTTTAATTAGGGAGGTATTCAAAGCACAGAATCGAAAAAATAAGATGTTAGTAGCTCTGAAGAAAGTATTAATGGAAAATGAAAATGAAGGGGTAAGTAATTTATGTGCTTTATAGTACTGTGTAGTGAAATTATCTATAATTAAGGAATGTTTTAAGAAAAAGAAAACTTGATAATTTTTCTAGTTATCATGCGATCAAAACTCATTGCAGCTGACAAATCAACCTATAGGCCACAATGCCTATCATACTTTGCTTTGACTACTTTCACCATTGAAGCATTCATCATCACTTTTGCAACACATTTCACTTTCCATGCAAAAAATCTGCTTTCCACTTCCTTACTTAAATACCCTTAAACAAGTTTCAGAGACCTCTTTCTCATCATCTCACTACCCCGTGCAGTATTTGTCCCATCTACCAACCTCTAAGTATCAGCCATATTATTTATTTGCCTTCTGTTAGCAAAACCCAGCAGTTTACATTCCTTGAATGTTTGTTTTCATACTAACCTGTGAAATTCTAATGTTTTTTATCTGCTTTTCTATCATTTTTTAAGGTTTGTTCATTCTCTCTCAATTCAAACAACTAGATGTGCAAAAACAGTAGTCAAAATTTGGCCCTGATCAAAGCCTTATACTAATGCATCCTTACATCCTTAAGCTAATGCATCCTTACATCTGCTAAGTCAGTCCTCCTTGCCATTATAGTAATATCCCACTCACTATTTTTCTTTTGTGACTCCTGAACTTCTACCTTTCATCTGTTATCACTTTGCTTTGATACCTTTACTGCTTCTTTTAATCTTCTAACTAGTTCTATAGTTATCAATTTCTTCACTCGTTGTTTTTATTAACTTAGGTCATACCACAAATTCTTATGATATTTCCTCCATTATTTTGTATTATATTGGTTTTTAAAAGGACAAAGAGATGTTGGAAAGGGTCCAGAGGTAACTGACTATGGTAGTTTCTGATCTGTGGAATGTTGAATATGAGGAAAATTTGAGATGATGGAATTTACTGTATAGTGGATAGGAGGAAGAGGGGTGATATGATAGTGATGTACAAGTTAATAAGCGGTTGTTATAGGATCAATGTTGATGAGGTTTTTATTAAATGGTGGGAGACCAGGGGAGAACAAATGGTCATCCTTGGAAGCTGTATAAGGAGAATGTGAAGGGAGTGAGAAGCAAGTTTTTTGCATGCAGAGTTGTGAATGATTGGAATGCCTTGACTGAGAGAGTGGTGTCTGCAGAGAATTTGAATTTGTTTAGGGCATGGTGTGATAAGCTTGTGTGAGTATAACAAATGACCTCTTAGATGAATCTTTGACTCCACGAGGTTTTAGGGTAATAATAATATTGATCTATGCTGTATCTCTTTCTTCATTATTTATCTCCTTTAACATCACGCATATATTTTTTGTACTCCATATATATCTTTTCTATATTCTAAATAAGTCTATCCCAGGAATCTTGGTGACTTTCTTTCTTACAGTTTTTTCCTATATCTCTTATGTCTTTTGTTTATTTATGAAGAAATTACCTCTATGCTACCCATTTTTTCTTTTACGGTATTTTCTGTATTTTCATTTTTCATTTCCTGTACTTCAGAGACCACCTTATGAATGATAATTTTTAAAGATTTCAATTTTTATTCTATATTTTCATTTATTTTTAACTTGTTTTCAGTATATTGTTAATTGCGAATGCTATATTAGTCTAGCACTTTCTTCTAGTAAGAGATATATTTTATATATATATACACTTCTTGGAAAGACAGTGCAGGAGCATAGTTGAGTCAAAGTTCCAGGAAGAACAATGTGGCTTTCGTCCTGGTAGAATCACAACTGACCAAATCTTCACTTTAAGGCAAGTCTTTGAGAAATCTTGGGAATATGCCAAGGATGTCTACACATGTTTTTGTGGACTTGGAGAAGGCATATGACCGGGTTCCTTGGGATAAGCTTTGGCAAGTAGTACAGGAGTATGGAGTGGATGGCCAACTATTAGCTGCCATCAAGTCTTTGTATGAATGCCCAGAGTTGTGTGTCAGGGTAAACAGCACAAAGTCTGAACCTTTCACAGTCTCTGCCAAGGGTGTGTTCTGTCACCCCTCCTTTTCATAATATTTATGGACTGGATTGATAGGCACAGCCGAGGCACTGAGTGTGTCAGAATTGGAAGATGTAGCATTGGACGTCTGCTTTTTACAGATGACCTAGTTCTGCTTAGCTCTTCCACCGATGACCTCCAGCAGACCCTGGATAGGTTTGTAGCTGTTTGTGCAGACACCGGAATGAAGACCAGTGTGACCAAAATTGAAACATTTGTGGTCTCAAGACAACCATCCCAGTGCACTTTACATGTAAGTGGAGTCCCAATGAGGCAGGTGGAGAAGTTTAAATACCTTCGGTCCATATTCACGAATGATGGAAAATGGGACGTAGAGCTAGATACTCGAATTGGCTTAGCAAGCTCAATATTGCAGGAGCTTGGCCGTTCGGTAGTATTGAAGCGGGAGTTAAGCCAGAAGGCAAAGCTGGCTGTCTTCAATACAGTCTATATCCCCATCCTCACCTATGGTCATGAGAGTTGGGTAATGACCGAAAGAATGCAGATACGAATCCAAGCGGCTGAAATGAGGTTCCTTCGAGGGGTTGCAGGGCTAACAAGACTCGACAGAGTCAGAAGCAATTCGGGAAACCCTCAACACTCAACCACTGCTTCTCCGTGTTGAGAGATCACAGTTACGTTGGTATGGGCACCTGGTCAGAATGCCACAAGAGAGGTTCCTTCAACAGGCCCTCTTTGCCAAGCCAGAGGGTGGAAGGCCAGGGACTCGCTTGATAGATTATATCCAAAACCTTGGGTGGACACGTTTGGGAATCCCACCAGAACACCTGAGCTTGGTGGCAGAGGATTGTGAACTGGAAGTTCCTCTTGCAGTTGTTGCCCCCAACAACCCAATTAGGAAAGGTGGGCCTTGAAGATGTATGTATGCACTTCTTACCGAATCAATCCACCTAGACCTTGGTCTTCCTCTGAGTCTCTTTCCTACCATCTTGGTATCAAACACCTGTTTTGACCTTTCTTAACCTATTTTATTTAAGTGGCCAAACCACCTTAGATTAGCTCTGCTGACACATTCTTGAATGCTAATAATGTTAATTTCCTTTCTGATATCTTCATTTTTAGTATAATTCTGCCACTGATACCATCAGTTCACTCCCCTAATTTTTTCTCAGAATCCTCATATCTTTGGAGTCTTTGGTTAAGTGCTTTATTTCTAACCCAACTCCCAGATCCATAACTTAAAACTTGTTTAAACACTGTCTTGTATACTGCTAGTTTCCTGTTTTGGCTAATTTGTCTTATTCCATATAAAGTTATTCAGCTGGCTACCCACCATATCAGCTTTGATTCTTCTGTTGTCTACTTCCAGATTTAACCTGTCATCTTTCCAAATAACTGTGCCTAAAAGCTGAAATATTTTACCTGTTCTATAGAATCTCAATTCAGAATGCAGCCAAAGTTTTCTGTGTTTCTGCCTATTTTCATAGTTTTATCTTTTTTATTGCAGATTTTCATGTCAAATTTGTTACAGCTGTTATGAAATTTGGTTACAGAGACCTTCACTAGATGTGTATAGGAGTACAACATCATGTGTATAAAGCAAACAGATTACAACAGTTTCTCTCTAAATTAAATGTACTACATCCAAGGATCCAGTTCACCCTAGAAGAAGTAATAAATAAGTAGTTAGCTTTTTTAGATCTTTTAATTCTTCGTCAAGCAGATGGTAACATTCATTTCTCAGTTTTTCAAAACACTCATGCTAGCCATTATATCCATGCTGAATCTTATCACCATCCCAGTCAAAAGTTGGAACTATTAAAACACTGGTTTATCTGACTCACACCTTACATTCTTCAGATGAACTATTACAGAACGAATTACACGAACCTTTTTATCTAATGGTTAGATAAAAAGGTTTCAATTGAATGAAGAATTCTTTCATCAACAGAGCTTTGAACAGTTTTGGTATCTCTATCTCCAAGGCTGTACTCGTGTGTGTGTGTGTGTGTGTGTGTGTGTGTGTGTGTGTGTGTGTGTGTGTGTGTGTGTGTGTGTGTGTGTGAACTGTGCAGTGGCACAGGGCCCCTGCAAAGTACAAAAAATTGAAAAAAGAAAATCAATTAATTTTTTTAATTATTATATAAATTAATATTATAATTATTATATACACAAATATTATTATATAGAAAAATATATGTATATAATTTTACAACCAACTATTGTTATAGTAAGTGAAATAAGATCGTAGCGCTAGAGCTGTAGTATTAGAAACTACTCTAAGATATAGTTCGCCCACCGAACTTCGACACTGCTGCGCATGTCAGAAAAAGGAGAATCCATTCCGATAATAGGGTAATCAGTCTGTATTGTGGTTGTTTATTATTACAAGTTGGAAAATTAACTTCTCTTTTATGATTATTGTAGTTAACTATGTTGCTTGTATAACAGTTGGAAAATTTTACCTATAAAGCATGTGATTTCGTGTGTTGACGACCAATTCGTACGTCCTTCATTTCTTTCTCCCCTTCATCATGAATCGACTATTCTTGGCAAGATGCCAAGCAGAGATCTACAAACAGTGGGCGAACTATATATAACAACATCGTACAACATAGTGTTAAATGAGGAAAAGTGCATTTTAAAACAGGTGTTTTTAATAATTTTAAGGAGTTATTTTATTTTAGTTTATGATTTTATGAACAAGTAAGTATATACGCGTACTATCAATTTTTTTATATGACATTACTTGCAAAACATCTGAAAAAAATATATTTTGTAAACTGGTTTTAGGTTATCAGACATCAGAATTTTTCTTCAATTGCAGTTTTCAGTCTATATTAGATTTATTTATTTTCTATTGTTATCTATTTTAGATATATTTTATTTATCAGGGTTTTTTTTTTTTTTTTTTTTTTTTTATATCAGGTAAATAATTTTGTTTTAATTTATTAATTTATTTTATAATAAATCTAGCGTATTTAATTCTAGAGTATGACTAGTCGTGAGAGAGATTATTATGGAAGAAAATACCCAAGTGGGCATGAAAAACGAAAGCAGAAGCGGCTGAGGAACGTCAAAGAAATTCATTGTTTAAATTTATGAAGTTGAACTCATATATTTGTTCAGATATATCAGTTGATAACGGGATTTCTGAAGCAATGAGAAGTCATCCCAACTCATTGCTTCTGCCTTGGTGTCTCCACTACTGGGCCTGGCTCCCACTGACGAGACCTCAATAAAGGGTCTCGTCAGTGGGAGCCAGTATGGGTAGTGACCGATACCGAAACCGGTATGGGTAGTGACCCTTGCCTTAATGCATAGCATTACACATATCCACAAGGAGATGTGCTTTGCATTATGGGAGATACTGAGATGAGATAGGGGTAATGGAGCTTTCTCCACCTTTGCAACGAGTTGCCTGGTGTTGTACTACCTTACCTCAGTCCTGAAGATACTTTCAGGTGCAAACTTTGTTTGCTCACATTTGGATAAAGGATTAAACTAAACTTATTATAATCTAAAAGCATGTTTAAATACATATGGAAACATAATTAATCAAATTGGAAGTAAACGATTAACTCACCACACACTTTTTTGTCCAAGTATCACTTAGAATTCTGAAGATATACTGAGCCTTGATTGAAAGAGGGCAAACTTCAATAATAAAAATCAATAAACAACAAACAATTGGTTGAAATCTGGATAACACATGTGCACTTCAACTGACAAAACAACAAGGGAAGTTGGAAGCAATGAAACTATATTGTTGTTCACTTCACCCCTCTTATTATTCGTCATTCTTCTGCTACAAATTATTCTAGTGATAGAATGATGAGTAATAAAAGAGGGGTGAAGTGAACAACAATATAGTTTTATTCCTTCCACCTTTGAACATTCAGAGGCTATTTGTTGGTTTTTTTAAGTATCCATTTTATTTCAATAATTATTTTTTTCTTATTCAATTTTAATTTGTTTTGTTTGGATAATTAAAAAATTATATATTTATTTAATTAATTTAAGTCTGCATGCAGACAACCTGTCCCATCGTTGCAGACCACAGGTTGAGAAACACTGCATTAGAGAACACATAGCGAAAGTTTTAAAATCGCTAAATTTTTTTGCCTTTTGCTCCATCAAAAAAATCTCCACCTTTCTCACTTCTCCAAAGGACAAGCTTCCATATCTC